>NC_139956.1:15322389-15389889 GCF_963454915.1 Gymnoscopelus microlampas | reverse complement strand
TCCAGACAGAGGGTCACATATGGGGACCGTCCTCGTGGACACACAGCTCATTATATTTCTCATTAGACCTTTACACACACCTGTTGAGGTGTGATGTACTGGCACAATGATCACACCTGCTCCTCGTCACCCTGCTGCACTCTGTCTCTGTCACTGTACGTCCCACCCCTCCGTCTGTCTGTCTGTCTGTCTGTCTGTCTGTCTGTCTGTCTGTCCACCTGTCTGTCCGTCCGTCCGTAAATGGTGCATTTATAGCGCTTTACATAGATTGTGCATTACATTCCCCCCATTCACACACTGATGGCGGAGGGAACCATGCAAGGCACCAACCTGCTCATCGGGAGCAATTAGGGCATACATGGGCAACTGGCGGCCCGGGTGCCACATGCGGCCCCCACCTTCACTTAATGCGGCCCACGGGTTATTATCGGAATAGTGATATATTATTGATTTCAGCTGTTACAATTCCAAACATGCAAACATGACCCGCTTTAATTACTTCAGTCTATATTAGTAGCTTAATGACTAGTGTTACAATTCTATTGTCTTTTTTATATCCAATGTATTTGTTTTTAAGTTCATAAAGTTAACATAAGTGTAACTAAATGCATTTGAAATTAAACAAACATGTTCTTTTTCAGGATTCCAATTAGAAAAAGCAAAAACTAAAATCTGAATTCTAGCTATTTTTGCTATTTTTGTGTGACATAGAATGGCCCGAAATATAGTGGATCAGTGTCTTGCTCAAGGATACTTCGACACTAACTCTGGGGGAGCCTGGGATCGAACTCGGAACCTTGCGGTTTCCAGTTCACTCTACCCCTGAGCCACTGCCGTCCGTCCATCCGTCCATTTGTCTGTCTGTCCGCTATGACATCAACACCGTTACTTGTAACCACTAACGACTTAATCTTCCTTCCTCATGCATTGATCAATTAATCGAGAAGCAGTTTTTTTTCCCCTTTATATTATTTGCTATACAAAAACATAATGGACAAAATCGATAGTCTGATTAACCACCTAACGCTGTATTATACTTTGTTGTACGAGTGGCGTTCAAAAGTAGCTGATCTACAAGCTCTACGCGTCGCATCGCAACACGAGCTTGTAGATCAGCACATCTTCGCACTATTCTTTCATAATCTTTCTTCAAGGCAAAGTTTGAAATAATCACGATATTGATTTGAAGTCATATCACCCTGCCCTTACTGTCAGTCTGTCCGTCCGTCCGTCCGTCCATCCATCTGTATGTCTGTCTGTCCTCCTCTCTGCCCTCCCCGTACATCAGGCGAGCAGACCCCGCGCACCACGTCGTTGCCACGGCTACCGCAGCCATTGTGTACCCGGTTGCCAGGTGACCAGTCGCCGAGGTAATGATCGAGAATTCTGAAACGCAGACACTCCTCTTTAGGGTTCTCAACATAATATACACACTATACTATACTGTACAGTATATATATATATACACGCACGCACACGCACACACACGCACACACACACACACACACACACACACACACACACACACACACACACATATCTTCAGACACGTCTTTCTTCCTCCGTCTCTCGCTCCTCGTCTGCACAGGCAGAAGAAAGGGACATTGACCTTTAAGGAGCGCAGCAGAACAATGGAAGGCTGGAAATGGATGGATGGCTTGTTTGTTTTTTTCTCCTCATTTCTCCACTCTCTCTCTCTCTCTGTCTTTCTCTCTTTTACCCTCTCACTCACTCACTCACAGACACACTTTCTCTGCCCCCAAACCCCCCCCGCCCGCCCACCTCTCTCTCTTCTCTCTCTGTCTGGGAGCAAGGCTGTCCAGCCTGAGCAGTTTTAATAATAAATTGTCTCTCTTTTGTTGGACTCTCTCTTTCTCCTCTCTCTCATTTCCCTACAGCCAGTTGTTTGGTCAATCCTCTCTTTTCCATCTGCATGGTTTTATGTCAACCGGCAATAGACAGTCCCCCCCCCCCCCCCCCCCCTCTCTCCCTCTCTCCCTCTCTCTGTCTCTCTCTCTGTCTCTCTCTCTCTCTGTTCGGCTTTGTTCGCTCTTGACATGGAGGGTAACACTTCAGCTTTTCCTCCACCTCACACCTCCGCCTCTCTTCCCCTCCATCCCCCCCCCCCCCCCACCTTCTCATCATTTCTACAGAGCACACGCCCTCTCCCTCTCCCCCTCTCTCTCTCTCTCTCTCTCTCTCTCTCCACCTCAGCACTGGACATTTTGTCACGGCTGTAATAATTTCCTCATTTTTCTTCTTCTTCTTTTTTCTCCATTCTTCAATACACCTGTCCATTTCCATTTTGTCCGTTATAATGGGAAGTGGAGGAGGGGGTTTTCAGAATTAACCCTTTGTGACCGGGTACGCATCTGTGTCATTTTTTGATTTCTTTGGCTATTCAAAAATAGCAGACACACAAGCTCATAGCGAGGCACCGAGTTGTAGATCTGCTATGTTTGAAAAATCTTGAAAATGTGTGCAAATCTTTGAATATATATATATATATGTTTTAAAGCGAACATTTGTAACTTTTTAACTCCGATCTGTGCTTCTGGGGGGTCCCTGGGAACAACATATTTTGAGATGAGGGTCCTTGGCCACATAGACATGGTCATTTTAGGGGTCCTTGACATGGAAAAGTTGGAGCACTACTATATATAGCAACAAATGTTTAAAAAAAAGAAAGAAAAAAAATCACACAAAAAATAACAGATCTACAGGCTCATAGCGCGGCACTCGGTGCCGCGCTATGAGCTTGTAGATCTGCTATTTTTGAATAGCCCAAAGACATCTAAAAGTGACGCAGATGCGTTCCCGGATTGATTGGGTTAAAGAGTGCGCTCCGGAAGGCAGGCAGGAATGAGAAATAAGGAGAAAGGGCTGGCGGGGGCTCCCTGCAAAAAGGCTGGGATTACATTACTGAGCCAAATCTGCATTACACCACGGAGACATATCTACATAAATATGAAGCTACTCATCATCAAGCGCGCTGCATGGGGGTCAGGCTCAGTGTGTGTGTGTGTGAGTGGCTCGCCCACTCACACACACACACACTGCCCGGGTTTGATTCCCGCGCCGCTCCGATGAAGACGGTTGGCTATCGGGCGTGGTGAAGAAGCCTGAGGATTGTATCGTTTTCACTGCACTATAGCGTCGCTGGTCGGGACGGGATATTGGGGGAGATTAGCGTGAACCACTGAAACTCCTCACTAGGTGGGGCACAATATTTTTGACCAAATGACTTCATATCGATATTGAGACGAAAGTTCATGTTGTGACGATAATATAAATTAATAAACTTGTTTTCAAACATTTTTTTAAGGTTTTCTGTTTTGTTCACAGTGAAGAAAGACAGGAAACAGGGAGAGGAAGTTTGGAGGTGGGGGCACCAAAGATCCACCAAGCCTGGGAATCGAACCCGGGAGTTGCTGTCAGGTATCAGAGCCTACAGTATGTGGTATACTGTACACGCCTTAACCACTCTCTTCACTGTCATCTGGCGACCCCCACCAAAAAAAGAAATCAGACCCCCTAGGGCGTTGGTTCTCAAAGTGGGGTCCGGGGACCCCCAGGGGTACTTGAGGGGGTTCCAGGGGGCCCCCAGCTAAATGATGGATAGGAACCAAATGGACCTTTATGGGTCTGTAACTCTGAGAGTCCATTTGGACACTCTCAGAGTTAAATTAACATTGATTTTACAATATTAATTGGGGTCCCAGAGATATAAATGCCATTAAATGGGGGTCCGTATCCTAATGGATGTCAAAGTGGGGGTCCTTTGAAGTTAAAATGGTTGAGAATCACCGCTAGGGAGCGGTAAAAATCTTCTCTTATGGGGGTCCCTGGCTTATCTTTTCAAATGGGGGTCCGCGGGCTAATAAGTGTCAATTTAGGGGTCCTTGACATGAAAAAGTTTGAGAACCACTGCCCTAGGGGTCCTGATCCACAGGTTGAGAACCACTGGTCTACTACACCCCTGCACAGGACAAAGGTGGCTTGGCAGTGACAGGGACCACAGTACACACTGACAACGAGGAAATTGAGGAGAAAATGAAAGAACAAACAACTGAAAAAAAAGAGACTCCACCTGCTTGTCTGCTAGAAACAGCAGATATCCAACAACATCGCTCCATTTAACATCACATATATTACTGAGTCTTTCAGAGGCAGGCTAGCTCGTGCACAATTAACCCATTGAGACCTGAAGCCGATTCTACATGTATCCTAAATCTCAACAGTTTTCTGAAAAACGCATGTTTCTATATCAGTGGTGCTCAATCTTTTTCAGGTCAAGGACCCCCAAAATGATATGTATTTGGCCGCGGACCCCCATCAAAATATTTTGTTCCAGGGACCCCCAGAAGCAAAGATTTTAGTTAAAAAGGTTCGCTTTAAAAATATATATATTCAAAGATTTGCACACATTTTCACGATTTTTCAAAAATAGCAGATCTACAAGCTCATAGCGCGGCACTCGGTGCCGCGCTATGAGCTTGTATATCTGCTATTTTTGAATAGCCCAAAGTGTAAAATAATGCTTTTTAGCTCAAATCTAAAAAATGATACAGTTCCAGGTCTTAACGGGTTAAACTGAAGCAGATTCTAATACCAAGCACAGAGAGTAATCTAGCGGATTACATTCGGTCTACCAATTACAGGGTTCAGGAGGGAATTGCTAAACTCATTCACTCAGTGCTCCACTTTGATATGTTCCCTTCAGACACCTGGAGGCAGTGTGCAGCAGCAATTCTCAACCTTTTTTCATTTCATTTCAAGGACCCCCAGTTTGATATACATTATTAGGCCATGGACCCCCTTTTGATAGGATTTCTTTTTTAGTTAAAGTAACTAAGTACATGTACTCAAGAACTGTACTTAAGTACAATTTTGAGTTTTGGTTTACTGGAGTATTTACAATTTTCAATAGTTCTACTCCATTACATCTCAGAGGCAAATATTGTACTTTTTACAACACTAAACTTTAGTAAGTTACTTTGTAGATTTGGATTATTATTAAAAACATACATTAACCACTTCAGCCCTAGAATTTGGCTATTTGAAAATAGCCGATCTACAAGCTCACAACACGTTGTGAGCTTGTACAATAGATCTGCTATTTTCAAATGAAAGCAGATCTGTTATACATTTTAACAACTTGTGAAATGGGACATTCTGCATGATGAGCACTTTTACTTTTGATACTTTAAAGTATATTTTGATGCCAATACATTTATACTTTTACTCAAGTAAATTTTCAATACCAGACTTTTACTTGTAACAGAGTATTTCTACTTCGCAGTATTGATACTTGTACTTAAGTAACAATCAGACGATCAGACCAGGGACAAACTAAACAAATGCTGGAAACATTTCTTTTTCTGTCAGGGTCTATTTGGTTCCCATCTACCAGTCATTTAGCTGGGGGTCCGCCTGGAACCCCCTCGAGGACCACTGGGGGTGTACCTGGACACCGTGTGGAGAACCACTGGTGTGTAACAAGAGTGTAAATAGACATTTATATAGCACTCTTACAAGCAGCCACTCAAATGCAAACTCCCCATTGCAATTAGAACTGCAGACTCAATTTTCCGCCGCGATCTGAAGACTCACCTCTTCAGACTCCAGTCTTATGCAGAGGATAACATGTAATTCAGATAGTTATCTAGACCAGTGGTCCGGGGACCACCAGTGGTCCCTGGGGGGGGGTACAAGGGGGTCCCCAGCTAAATTAGTTAACATAGCGTCACAATCATTTTAACCACTTGGCTTTGGCTATTCAAAAATAGCAGATATACAAGCTCATAGCGCGGCACCGAGTGCCGCGCTATGAGCTTGTAGATCTGCTATTTTTGAAAAATCCTGGAAAATGTGTGCAAATCTTTGAATATATGTTTTTAAAGCGAACATTTTTAACTCAAACCTGTGCTTCTGGGGGTCACTGGCACAAAACATTTTCAGATGGGGGTCCGCGGCTAAATGCATATCAATTTAGGGGTCCTTGGCATGAAAAGGGTTGAAAACCACTGATTTAGACAGATGCCAGGTTCATTTGTTCAAGTAGTTTCAATGTATTAATGTTTTGATATTATAAGACTGATGCTAGGTTCTTGGTTCACCTATGATCCTAGATTACTGAGGCGCTACACTGTCTCTATGCATTTGATGTATGCGTTTACCTTGCTTACTGTAAGTCGTTCTGGATAAAGAGCATCTGCTAAACGCTTAAATTATAAATTGTACATTTTCACCCGTTCTCACACTGCGTGGTGTAAAGGGTGGCTGATTGCAGTTTCCTGTGTGTGGCTGCGTGTGACGAGAATCTGAGTGTGAGTGTGTGAGAGAGACACAATTTACAATGTAGGCATTTAGCAGATGCATTTATTCAGAGCGACTTACAAGTGCGAGATCATAGTAAGCATGAACCCTATAGTCAACAAACAATGGTAAATAGTCACGTAGCAGTTTCAAAGAGAAATATAGCTGCAAGCAGCAATTAGCGGTTTCGAGAATAATGGCAGACTGGCAGACTGTGACAAGAGTGGCAGACTGGCAGACTGGCAGACTTTGACAGAGTGGCAGACTGGCAGACTGGCAGACTGGCAGACTTTGACAGAGTGGCAGACTGGCAGACTGTGACAGAGTGGCAGACTGGCAGACTGGCAGACTGTGACAGACTGTGGCAGACTGGCAGACTGGCAGACTGGCAGACAGACAGACTGTGGCAGACTGGCAGACAGACAGACAGACAGTGACAGAGTGGCAGACTGGCAGACTGTGACAGACTGGCAGACTGGCAGACTGTGACAGAGTGGCAGACAGACAAACAGACAGACTGTGACAGAGTGGCAGAGTGGCAGACTGGCAGACAGACAGACAGTGACAGAGTGGCAGACTGGCAGACTGGCAGACAGACAGACTGTGGCAGACTGGCAGACTGGCAGACAGACAGACAGTGACAGAGTGGCAGACTGGCAGACAGACAGACAGACTGTGACAGAGTGGCAGACTGGCAGACAGACAGACAGACAGTGACAGAGTGGCAGACTGGCAGACAGACAGACAGTGACAGAGTGGCAGACAGGCAGACAGACAGACTGTGACAGAGTGACAGAGTGACAGAGTGACAGAGTGGCAGACTGGCAGACTGGCAGACAGACAGACAGACAGACAGACAGTGACAGAGTGGCAGACTGGCAGACAGACAGACAGTGACAGAGTGGCAGACAGGCAGACAGACAGACTGTGACAGAGAGAGAGAGAGAGAGAGAGAGAGAGAGAGAGAGAGAGAGAGAGAGAGAGAGAGAGAGAGAGAGAGAGAGAGAGAGAGCAAAGTGCACATGTCTGAATTAACAGGGTCATGTTTTGCATAATGCAATTTAAATGTAAACTGTGACAGGTGGGGTTTGAGCCGTGGACCTTTGGCACATGAGACTAACACTGTATTGATCAAGCTATTCAATCCACAGCCTTGGTCAGTGAGAAGGGAGAATCCAACAAAACAAAACAAAACAAAAGAGGGAATGAAGTACATCATACATTGAAAACAACTACTCTCAATAAGCGTTTCATTTAACAATTGCATGTTTATTCATTGATACAGTCATGTTGTGTGTAATGCAATTGAGTTGAGGTCTGCATGAGGTGAGATTTGAACCGGCGACGCTCTGGTATCAAGGCAGATGATTAAGCCATTGGGCCAACAGACCCGAACTGATGAAAAGGGAGTTCACACACATGACACACTTTCACGCAAATTGCTCAGAAATTCTGGATTTAAATGTTTTTCAAACTGCTCAAAATTGCAGACAATCTAAGGGCGGAGTTTACTGGTTAACAATTGCACATGCATTCATTGATACAGTCATGTTGTGTGCAATGCAATTATAATGAATTCTACATGACGTGGGATTCGAACCAGGAACCCTGTGGTTTCAAGGCAGATGATTAAGCCATTGGGCCAACAGACCTGTACTAGTGAAAAGGGAGTTCAAACACATGACACAATTTCACGCAAATTGCTCAGAAATCCTTGGTTTAAATGTTTTTCAAACTGCTCAATATATTTCGGAATGGAAACTAGTGGAAAATAGTCGATCTACAAGCTCACAACGCGTTGCTATCTAAAAAGGTGTGAGATTGTAGATCGGCTATTTTCACAAGAAAGTATGTCATACATAAAAAAAAACTACTCTCAAAAGCATTTCGTGTTATTGTCTAAACATTGCACTTGTCTGAATTAACAGGGTCATGTTTTGTACAATGCAATTTAAATGTGAACTGTAATAAGTGGGATTCGAACCAGGGACCTTCGGCACATGAGACTCACACTCTACTGGTGGAGCTATCCAATACACAGCCTTAGACAGTGAAAAGGGAGAATCCAACAAAACAAAACAAAAGCGCGAATGAAGTACGTCATACATTGAAAATAACTACTTTCAAGTATGCATTTCTCGTCATCTTTAACAATTGCACATGTATTCATTGATATAGTCATGTTGTGTGCAATGCAATTATAATTAAGTCTACCTGAGGTGGGATTCGAACCGGCTACCCTATGGTTTCAAGGCAGATGATTAAGCGATCAAGCTATTGAACCAACACACCTGAACCTGTGAAAAAGGGCCTCAAACATGTATTTGACACAGTTTCATGCAAATTGCTCAGAAATCCTGGATTTAAATGTTTTTCAAACTGCTCAAAATTGCAGACAATCTAAGGGCAGAGCTTACTGGTCAAAGTGATACATGTGTTCCTCATGAGTCAAGGCA
This sequence comes from Gymnoscopelus microlampas, assembly GCF_963454915.1. NCBI lineage: Eukaryota > Metazoa > Chordata > Actinopteri > Myctophiformes > Myctophidae > Gymnoscopelus > Gymnoscopelus microlampas. The sequence continues at coordinate 15,381,115 of NC_139956.1, read as the reverse complement.
CATGTGTAAGCAGGTTTAACGGCTGTCGGCCAAACGAGGCATGACTTTTGCCTGTTTAAAGTTTGCATTTTCAAAAAATTGCTATAGCGCCCCCCTTTGACCAATTGGAGTAAGATTGGTTTCAGTGATACTTGGAAGGACCCTCTACAATATTGCAAAGTGTCAAACAAATGTGAGTCTGCATGTATGTGTTAGGGGCAGATGAATAATTTAAAAAAAGCTGCAATTTTCATTGGCTTATAAAAGCTTAACGTTTTCACTTATGGAAAATCCGCTAAGTTACGTCTGTCGGCATTGGTCCAAAGTTCATGTGTATACAGTTTCGTACAGATTGCTCATAAATCCCAGGAGGAGTAGGCTTTTTACTGCTTTTTACTGCTTTTCATAGAATTCGAAATGGTGGGAGATCTAAAGGTCAGAGGTCAAAAGTCAAACAGTGAAAGTTGTTAGGCATGAGGAGACGCATGTGTGTATCGAAGTTTCATGGCTGTAGGTCGAACAGGGCATGAGCTGTACCTGTTCAAAGTTGGCATGTTCAATTGAGTGCTACAGCGCCACCCTTTGGCCAATGGTTGTGAGTTTCGGGTTTTCGCCGTTTGGCATAGCCCTCTACCATATTGCCGAATTTCATAAGAAGTGACCAGGCGGTTAGGCCAGAACTGGCAAAAACGGCGGAAGAATAGTGAAAGTGTAGAGATGTAATAGGGTTCGAAGCCTTACAGGCTCTCGAAACCTAACAAGAGTGTCTCAAAGAAACTACAGGATACCACGTAAACTATGAACCTAGCATCTGTCTAAACAACATGATATCTAAACTAGAAAATGTGCTCCTCAGAGCACAAGTCTCCGCCAGCAGACCCACATTGGTGAGGACTTTTGGTAAGGAATGTATTCCAAGATTGGAACTTTTTCTGCTAATATCTCCTGACTAAATGTTAGCTTGGCTGATGGCACTGATGTCACTTCGAAACATGCAATGCAATGTTTCGAAGTGACTCTATTTATTGGTATGTATTTCGTCATGCGTCTCGCTAGCCAATCAAAGCACACCCTTTCAACATATTGTCACGTGTCACGTGAAGCTTGACCAATGTTAGCTTGGTGGAACCAAAGGAAATCAAACGAAAACATACTCTCCACCATGCCTTCGGCCTGGCGGAGACAATGACATTCTGAACGTGTGGTCAAGAAAAAAAACTAAAAACAACAACGTAAAAACAAGTAGCCAACATATACAGTTACTGCAGAGTAAAAAAAAAAGTGGCAAGAAGGAGAGAGCAATGCTAGGAGGTGAGGAACAAGAAGAGATACAAGAGATACAAGGATAGAGGAGCTAGGGGGGGGTGGTGGAGTCTGAAGAGGTGAGTGCTAGGGGGTGAAGTGTTTGTTGTATAATATACAGTTTTATGGCATTTTCTTGTTCATTTCTGCTCTTCGGACAAAGAAATATATATTGATATCGTCTCTGTCGGGTGGAGAACTGATACCTTTCAGGATTCAAATTCAACAGTAGCAAAAGTAGCAGATCTACAAGGATCTGCTACTTTTGACAGTGTGTGTGACACTGTAGTATGATCAAGTAGGGCGCTAATTCAGCAAAAAAAAAACATAGAAAGTTAGAATATGGAGATAGGAGGTTTCTGCCCGACAGCAACGATATATGAGACATGTTTTGGACCGGTCATGTCCCTCTGTGTGTACTGAGGACTAATTCATGCTCCATCATAAGACCAAACATGGCCAATCTATAATCTCTCAACGTGGCGCATGCAATCACAGCTGTATACGGACAAATAGACATTGAATTCGCTCACTCTCTCTCCACACACACACACACACACACACACACACACTTTTGCATTACTATACTTGTGAGGATATCAACACTTTATGACAGCCATGTTATGAATGCCATTTAAAAAAACAATTGTCATTTTTAACAGTAAGCCTAAAGCCGAAAAACAGCAGATCTATAAGCCCACAACGTGTCGCGCTGCGACGCGTTGTGGGCTTATAGATCTGCTGTTTTTTCGGTGCATGACACTGGCGCGCAACTAAGTATAAATCATGTTTAACTCATAATTCCAATCCCTAAACCTAACCTCTAAATGCCTAATCTTAACCTGAATGTTTAGAAGTGCCTTCTAATTGTAAACTTATCTCTAATAATGTTTTTTTTAACAATAAAACAACCATTTGTCTTGTGAGGACCAGGAAAACGGTCCTCACAATCTATATTTCTTCGAATTCTACTATACTTGGTCCTCGCAAGTATAGCAATACAAACACAGACACACACACACACACACACACACACACACACACACATACACTTGTTCCAACGTGCCCTGTCAGAATCCATGGGGTGAAATATAATGACCACTAGCAGCCTCCCCAGACCATTCCCCTATCAACACCATCCTTTCATTTGACACCCGTCCATCTCTTCTGCGGCCTATCTCCTCTCCTCTCCTCTCCTCTCCTCTCCTCTCCAGATGACTCACTCGCTCTTACCCTTTTTCCATTTCCATCCAATCCCTCCAACTGCGCTGCGCCTTCACCTTTCTATTTTTTCCTCTCTCCGCTTACTCCTCCCCCCCCCCACCATCCTTATCTCCCCCCTCTCTCTCTGCTCCCTCCATCACTGTCTCTCCTCCTTACCCCTCTCTCTCCTTCATCTCTCTCTCTCCCCCCTCCCTCTCTCCCCCTCCCTCTCTCGCTCTCTGTAGTGAGTTAAAGTCATGACCCTCTCCTGTATGCCTGCACATCACTAAATGACAAACCTCAGACGGCTGTAGCAGTCTTAAAGGCCACAGCAAGATCTCTCTCTCCCTCTCTGCTCCCTGCCTTTTGCCTCCCTCTCATACAAAATGAGCCATTTAAAGCTGCTATTCCTCTTAATCATCCGGGCTCTAAAGCGCTGGTTTCTCAGCGTGGGAGGTTCAGGGACCACCAGGGGGTCCAAATAGGCCCTTAAGGGACTGTGACTTAAGAGTACAAAAGGAACCAAAGGGATTCGTAAAAGGGTCCATTTGGTTACATTTGTACACTCTCAAGGTTAAATACACGTACAGTGTAGATTAAGGGGTCCAGTACAGATTAGTTGAGCGCCATTTCAAGGACGGTTTTATCTATACAGAGTTAGGCCATGGACTCATATCTGATTTCTTTTTTAAATATCTCTGGAACACTGTAAAATCCTCAATGTTAATGTAACTCTGAGATTGTACAAAACTAGAAGTTCGGGCCGATATCTCTGGAACACTGTAAAATCCTCAATGTTAATGTAACTCTGAGATTGTACAAAATGGAAGCCGTAAGGGTCTATACTCGGGACCCCTGGTGGTCCCCAGATCTGACGCTGAGAATCCGCAGTGGTGGAAAAAGTACTCAAATGTTTTACTTAAGTAAAAGTACAATATTTACCTCTGAGATGTAGTAGTAAAGTAGTAGAAGTAAAAGTATAGACAATTGGAAATACTCCAGTAAAGTAAAAGTACCTCAAAATTGTACTTATAAGTACAGTACTTGAGTAAATGTACTTGTAGTTACTTTACACCACTGAGAATCCTGTGGTGGTCAGAGAAAGAACAATGTTACTGCTCAACGTCTATTTGTTCAAACACGACGCATTAGATGAGCATTTGTTTCGTAAACGTCTTCTACAGTGTTTGAACCCGGTTCACCGCAGCGTAAAATCATATGTATGCAAATGAGCATTGCAGCGCATATCATCATCACAGGCCTTGGACAAAGGATACTGTTGTAGCACAACTGATGTCAGTGCTTGAATGCATGGTGAATGAAGCCAACCGTCTCATTATACAGACTATACTACAAGGTGAACAGCATCCAGTCAAGTTAAACAGTCATCTGTCTTTCTGGAAATGTTGTCCCACAGCCCTTGTATGGTGTCCTAGATCAGTGGTTCTCAAACTTTTTCATGTCAAGGACCCCCTAATTGACACTTATTACCCCGCGGACCCCCATTTGAAAAGATAAGCCAGGGACGCCAATAAGAGAAGGTTTTTACGGCTCTCTAGCAGTGATTCTCAACCATTTTAATTTCAAGGACCCCCAGTTTGACATGCATTAGGCTACGGACCCCCATTTAATGGCATTTATACCTCTGGGACCCCAATTCACGTTGTAAAACCAATGTTAATATAACTCTGAGAGTGTACAAATGGAACCAAATGGACCCGTTAGGGTCCATTTGGTTCCATTTGTACACTCTCTGAGTTACAGACCCATAAGGGTCCATTTGGTTCCTTTCCAGCATTTAGCTGGGGACCCCCTGGAACCCCCTCAAGTACCCCTGGGGGTCCCTGGACCCCACTTTGAGAACCAATGTCCTAGATGTCTCTTTATCAGCTACGTTTCAGAGCAGACTTTGCCATTGAAAAGGATTGAAAAGCAAAGTGATCGTTTCCCCATTAGCCTAGCACTTGTTTAGATGTTAGTATTATAGATTTTGTGGCGCCCGGTAACAACAAGCATTTCCTAGTTCCTACTGAAAAATTTAAGCCAATCAGGAGAGAGCACTGAAAATGCATTTTCTGTTTAGTAAAGAGCTGGAGAGACATGGGAGACTCGTTTTACTGAACAAACACTCTATAGCAATGAGTACTATCAGAATATAGAGCTATTTAACACTTATTTTAACCAAAGTTAATCACTTACCCTACCTTTAATATGGTGGCTCTGGGCAGCTGTCACTGCTAGCGCCATACGTCAGCATCTTTTTTAACAGAGAAATATCACTTAAACTCCCTTTAAAGCAGAGGTAGCCAATCTCCTGTTATAGTTTAATAATGGCTCTCGTTTTACTGTATATACACAGTACAGTAAGTACTCAATAAACTAGGCGGAGCAATTGTGTGTTCATGTGTCAGCCACGTGTTTTCATTGCCTTCTGGGCGCGTTAACGGCACATTCGTTATGTTAGTGCTAAGCAAACACACTGGGCAACACCTTGTTTCCATCCTGAAAAACTATAGCTGTGCAACAGCTAATTGAACTATTCAATTTATAAAATCAATTATGGCGAAAGGGCTTACTCTGTGTGGAGTTTGCATGTTCTCCCCATGTCTCCTAGGGTAGCTAATACCCTCACAAAAACATGTAGTAATCCTGGTCGCTATACCGCCTCCCCCATGACAGCCGGGGCGCCTGATGGAGGGGAAGGGAACTAGTTGGAATAACGTGTTCCTTCCACGCGCTACGTCCTACCGGGGAAACTCCCCCCTGTCAGGTGACAAGAAGGTCAGTTGGCTCTCATGCATTGAAGGAGGCATGAGCTCGGCCCTGGGCTCCCTAGGCTGGTGGGGGGAGTGTAGCGCCCAGGATCATTTGGAAAATTGGCACCGGGTTAAAAAAAAGGGTTACAAAATCGTGGGATAAAAAAATTAAGTAAAACAAATAATAAATCAATTATATATATTCAAAAAATAATTTAATAGACATAATCGGCTAATAATCGATCCCTACTTTGGGCATCTCATTATCGTGAAATGTTTAAGAAAAATCTAAACAGTTATAGTAAATAACAGTGAAAATAGCTGATCTAAAAGCTCACAACCGGATCTCCATAATGTCTATGTGTGTGGGCATATCGGTTAGTTCGGCGGTTCCTGACAACTGCCTATCCAACGGACTTCATGCCAGGCACCACACTCCCTCGGTTCTTCGGCCACACAGTATGCACGCTGAAGGCAGTGACACCAGCCAGGTTTATATACTGTAACTGCCTGCACGCCAGAATAGTCTCCATTTATGGGCATTACATTTACAATTTGAATATAGGATATTCACACAAAGAAAACATTCACGAAAAAAAAAATACCTGCATACTGTCAGTGTGCACAAGACATTTGGCGCCAACGGGTCAGTAGACATATATACAGTGCATGAGTGCTCTTCTATAGGGCTTGCCCTCTAGGTGCCACGCCATAAAAGGGCTGCTTCCATCCACCCGTGATTGATACAGCAATCGATGAGGTAACGAGGTTCCCCCCCGCACGCATGACCTCATGCAGTGATGTCACGCTGACATGACCGCCATGTGTCGTTACAGCTCTGTCCTACGGGCAGTGGTGGGCAAAGAACAGTATATACTCAAGTAAATACTCAAGTATACATTATGAGGTACTTTTTGTCTCCGCCAGAGGTGGAGAGTATGTTTTCGTTCTTGTCCTTCCGTGTGTCCGTCCGTCTCAGCCAAGCTAACATTGGTCAAGCTTCACGTGACACGTGACAATATGTTGTCACCAATGCTTTTGATTGGCTTGACGCTTGACGCATGACGAAATAGACACCTATAAATAGGTGTGTCACTTCAAAAAAACATTTATATTTTTTGAAGTGAGCTTCCATCAGCCAAGCTAACATTGGTCAAGTGACACGTGACAATATGTAATATAAATAGGTAAGACAGGATTAATCAGGAACAGTACTGGCGGAGACCTGTGCCCCGAGGAGCACATTTTCTAGTTCTTTTTGATATCAATGCATTGCTGTATTGAAATTTAGAACATTTCCAAAGAAATCTTCAAATATAATGAACACAGCTATAGCAGTGAGCTTGTAGATCAGATATTTTCACAATATTTGAAATAGTGCTTAAGTGGTTAATTCAGTGGTTAAACGTTTGGGTCCTAAGAGTCCCTTCCTAGTGGAGTCAAAAGTTATAGTAAAAATATAGCGGAGTGAAAGTCATGAGCTTGCAAAAGAAACTCAAAAAACGTACTTATAAGATCAGTAGTCAAGTAAATGTACTTGAGTCACTGTCCACCACTGCCTACGGTAAAGACCCTCCATGCGTACAAGCTCAGCAGTTAGAATACCCAAACAACACTGGCGGTATTATCTCCTACAAGACCCGTGGAACGAGTGTCATCCATCATTTATGGCCGCTCACGGTGACATCATAGAGAAAATCATTTTATGACCCAATTTTACGCTACTCCTTCGGCACTATCTATGATGTTGCGCGCTATACGGGCCGGAGAAGTCAAGTGTGACCCTGCCTGCGCGGGGGGCTTTGTGTGTGCACGTGTGTGTGTATGTGTGTGTGTGCGTGCGTGCGTAAGAGAGAGAGTGAGACTCTATATGGCTCTGTGTAGAATGAGGGGTTTCATAAATTTGGTTTACTGTAGTGTAGCAGTGTATGTGGGCTTTTTGCTATCTTGTAAGACCTTTAATGTTCACACTAACACACACACACACTAACACACACACACACACACACACTAACACACACACACACACACACACACACACACACACACACACAACACACAACACACACACACACACACACACACACACACACACACACACACACACACACACACACACACACACACACACACACACACAAGCTGTGGGCTCTTCAGCAAAATACTTGCCAGACTTGATTAAAAGTTTTAGGCTCAGCTCAGGGCTAGGATTATCCTTACAAGTATATCAGCACAAGTGTCTCTGTCTGTGTCTGTGTCTGTGTGTGTGTGTGTGTGTGTGTGTGTGTGTGTGTGTGTGTGTGTGTGTGTGTGTGTGTGTGTGTGTGTGTGTATTCCAAAGGGATGCGCGCCTGCGCACGTGCGTGTGCAATTTAGTCCCATTTGAATGCAACCCCTCATCTCTCGAAAACATCAAGAATGCAAAAAAGCGTAGTTCAAATTTTCTCTTCGATGCATTTTGTGCTGGTTGATCTGATTACTGCTAAGAGAGCCGTCTGCAACACAACCAGAATGAGGAGAGGGCCATTCATCTCGCCCAGCGGAGATTAGTGATGTGTTTGGCTGAGCTGCAACAAATGAAGGCCGATTTCCAATTCTACGTACGAGCGCTTCGCGGGCGGGAAATAGCCGATCTACAAGCTCACAACGCGCCGCATCCGCGGCACGTTGTGAGCTTGTAGATCGGCTATATCCGGCGCGTGACACCGTCGCACAATGGGGCATACATCGAGCATCAAGCCAGGCTGTCTTATCAAGTGGCTGAATAATTTTCATTTACCATACATTACACATACACACCGCTTTCACAATACTCTGCACTTGTAAACGACAAAAGACAAGGACATTTAAAAGAAAAGCATTAGTGGAGAGATTTCGGAGGAGAGGGGCGGTGCATTCTGTTCTCCTTTTATAGGTGGAGTGCATATAACATTCTCTCTTGTATATTTGGAGATAATTTCCAGGTCGTATCTCCTGCAAAAATCCTTTCTAACAGCCCATTTTATAACTCTATAGAGCCTCTTAGCGAAGCGCTCCCCTTGTCTGCATTGATAACCGCCCGGGCGGCTCTTTCGTTTTGTCCACTTACGTGATCATCCTTCACGGCCGGTCTGTCTTTTTATTTTATGTTTCCGAATCCTTGAAGTAGAAGCAGGACACATTTAGTATTTTATCAAGTCCTCCTTTTCGCTTTTATTTCAAGGATCTCTGTCTCAAAGCCCGACCGATGCCGACCAGATTTTCCCTATTTGAGAAAATTTTACTCCCACACAAATAAAAATAAACACAAATACGTTTTTTGACAGATAAAAACAAAAAAAAAAAATTCAAAAACGTACAAAATACAACCAAATTTGATCTACAACCTCAACACGTTGCAAATAGCTGATCTAAGCTGTGAGATTAGATCTTAGGGCTATTTTTTTTTAATATTTGGAAAACCTTTCACCTATAATGACATGCGTCTATAATGAAGTGCTTAAACATCGGGACTCATCGGTAGTATTGAAAGTATTGTAAAAAGGCAAATACTCAAATTAAAGTACCTCAAAATTGTACTTAAGTACCATACGTGAATGTACTTGTCAACTTTCCACCAATGCAATTGGATGAAGACAAAGTTAGTTTAAAATCCAATCGTCCTTTTTGCATTCATACTTCCAAGTATCCGTGTCTTTTCATACTTTACATTCCAATCTGTGTTCCCATCAACATCTGCCATCACTGCAGGCTTGTTGGTGCATTGTTTACTTCCTCCATTGTGGTCACATACATTCTGTGGGTGTTTGACATGATATTGTAATATTGCATCATGGTGTTTTGAAAAGGAGCGTCGTGCCTTTTGTTTTACAGCGCATAATAAACCCCCGGTGATGTTTTGATGCTTTTGTTTTTTCATAATGCCTTCCTGGAAGTAATTGCCCCACAGGGGATGCACAAAACGTACCGAATTGAAATGATTTGAATTTAATCTCCGCTCTCTCTCTCTGACTGTCTGTATTGAGTTGTATCCTATCTTTCTCTCCTCTCTTCCACTTCTCTCCTATTGGTTCATCTCCTACCTTCTCCGTCACCTCCTGACAAAGCTAATACATCTAGTCCAATTTAACCACTTGAATTAACCACTTCATTCGTACTAAAACGGTTACAACTGTACTTCAGCTTGTAGATCTCCTATTGTTTGGCTAGTGTTCCCCCCCAGAATATGGATACTGGGTTTCAAGTGGTTAAAGTTGTATTACGTAACCTTTTTTTTGTCCAATCTGAATGGTATGTTAATACAATATAACTTATACAATCGGGGTGGTTGTATTTGGTCTCCCTGTTCTTTTACAGTCAGTCAGTCATTTAGCAGACGCTTTTATCCAAAGTGACTTACAATAAGTGTATTCAACATAGGTAGGGAACGAAACTACTAATCACCAGAAGTCTTAACTAAGTGCATTCTCTTCTAAAACAAGCAACTAAGAGTATACCTAGAGCTAAGGTAAAAGTGCAATATATCAGCTACCTACTTTCTTAAACAGATGAGACAAAATAGGAGAGTCAAATGGGCAAGAGCTAAAACAAATAAGTGTATAAAATAAACAAGATCCAATAAAACAAGAGCTCGTACAAGTCATTGACAACAAGTAGGCAAGGCTAAGAGGAAGGGTCAGGGTAGTGTCTTCTTCTATTGAGACGTTTAGATGTCTGGTTTGACATGACTGACTGACAAGTGGTACTGCCTGCATGTAAAAACATGTATTTATCCTCTGAGTAAGTAGGCAGGCTCTATTAGCTCATGGTAAAAAATAACGTTCAAACTGGGAATAGGACATGATAATACACTTCAAGAGCTAAATTGAGAATCAGGAGTCTGCTGTGTACTTTCCTAAATCTATTCATTTTCCATTGTTAATCCCTACATTGTGTGTTTTTTTGTGGTAAAAAACAAAAGAAGGTTACACCAAGTACAGTTGTAATGTGTGGTTGCGTGTGTGTGTGTGTGTGTGTGTGTGTGTGTGTGTGTGTGTGTGTGTGTGTGTGTGTGTGTGTGTGTGCACATTCCCTGTGTGTGTGTGTGTGCATTCCCTGAATGTGTTGAACTATATATTTTTATGCTCTTGACACAAAGCCAAAAAAACACCCATTTCACACGTTGTGGAGAAAGATGTACAGCAGCCTAGTTAGTATCCTAGGCTATATTACATTTCTATGATCTGAATAAAGACCCAATACATAATAATGTGTCTCACATGTATTCAGGTGGGTTTACCCCTCCTCTCCGTGGCCTTCTCTTTTCTCTCTTTCTTTCACAATCCTCCAGTCTGATTAGCAATACGATGACCCTCTTTCTACACCTGGAACTATTGTGGGACTCTCTCTCTCTCTCTCTCTCTCTCTCTCTCTCTCTCTCTCTCTCTCTCTCTCTCTCTCTCTCTCTGTCTCTCTCTCTCATATGTCGTTGCTGTCAGGCAGAAACCTTGTATCTCCATATTTCAACGTACGTTTTTTTTCCCGTAAATTAGTGCCCCACTCCGTCACATGAAAAGTACTGGTAAGAGATTGTGACTAAATAATAACTACTGGATTGGATCCACTGCAACAACACAGCTATGGACATACAAGGTTTCTATCCAACAGCGACAATTTGCTTCTCTCCCACTCTCTCTCTCTCTCTCTCTCACTCACTCTCTCTCTCCCTCCCATCTCTTATCTACCTCTCCCTCCTCTCTCTCTCTCTCACTCTTCCTCTCTCCTCTCCTCCTCCAGAGACGGTCCCTTGAAACAACAGCAGGAAATGGGGCAGACACTGCATACATTTACCTACACTGACGAGTGTGTGCGCTCGCCGGGCTGGGCTGGAAACAGACGCACGCAAACGCACACACGCACACACACACACACACACACACACGCACGCACACACACACACACACACACACACACACACACACGCCGCACAGACAAGCACACAGATGAAATACATCTCATACAGAGAGAGAGAGAGAGAGAGAGAGAGAGAGAGAGAGAGAGAGAGAGAGAGAGAGAGAGAGAGAGAGAGAGAAAGCGCACAGACGGACAGCACAGCTCTGCACAGGGGGTGGTGGGAGAAAGAGAGGGAGAAAGAATGAGAGAGAGAGAGAGAGAGAGAGAGAGAGAGAGAGAGAGAGAGAGAGAGAGAGAGAGAGGGAGAGAAGGGATAGGGAGATAGGGGATGGGAGGGGGAGAGAGAGGGGGATGGGGAGGAAGGGAGGGGAGGGAGAGATAGAGAGAGAGAAAGGAAAGGGGAGAGGGACAGAGAGAAAAACACAGAGTAGACTCCATCATGCTATCGGTGTGTGTTCGCTCCGGTAAGCAGCAGAACCTCAGCCACGCTGACGCCTTGACGCCTAATTATGACAGGCTGGTCCGTGTCTCGGGGTTTTTGGTGACAGCTACCGAATGGTACTAGTCACGCACAAACACACACACACACACACACACACACACACACACACACTCACACACTCACACACACACACACACACACACACACACACACACACACACACCGAGGCCGACACACACTCAGGAGTTGGACAGAGATGAAAGCACACACACACACACACACACACACACACACACACACACATGAAACGCACGCATGATGTACACTTGTCCGTGCATTGTGTGTTTGCTTACTGCCTTTGTTTGCATCCGTCACCGTGTGACAGCCAGTCACTGTGGATTACACAGGCGTCAGCCTCGGCAGAGGAATCAATAGTGAAATATATAAATAAGACAATTAATGCCGTGGTTCCATTGACTGGGCGAGGGAGGCAACAAGTGCCCGCCAGGCCCCCGCCGCCGCAGTGACGCTCTCCGCCAGCAGAGGGGGAAAATGAGCCACCCTTGTTGCCTCACTCAATCAGAGGGAACGAGTCGGGTTAGGCTCTCCCTGTTGGAAGCTCTCTGCCCTTTTTCTTTCTTTGTTAGCTCTCAGCCCCTGAAATACCGTGTGCATGTGGAAACAATAGTGAGTGTGGTTGTGTGTGTGTGTGTGTGTGTGTGTGTGTGTGTGTGTGTGTGTGTGTGTGTGTAGTCCTACTTGTATTACTGTTCTACTTGTAAGGGCCAACTGTCCCCACAAGTATAGTAGAATTTGAAAAATGGAAAGAATATATTGTGAGGACCATTTTCCTGATGCTCAGTTGCTCACAATAAAAACAATTTTCTAAAGTTAGGTTTACAACTAAGGACACGATTCCGGGTTGGGTTAGGGCTGTACATTTAGGTTACATTAGGTTAGGTTCAGGGATAGGATTTGATCTGATTTATTATTAGTTGAGTGCCAGTGGTGCGCACTGACATCAGCAGATCTACGAGCTCACAATGCGTCACAGAGCCACAAGCTGTGAGCTTGTAGATCGGCTATTTTCGGCTTTAGGGTCATGGTTAAAAAATGCCAAAAATGGGGGGGGGGTGGCATTCATAAAATCGACGTATTAAATGTTAATGTCCTCACAAATATATTAGTACAAACGTTAGAGTGTGTGTGCGTGTGCGTGTGCGTGTGCGTGTGCGTGTGTGTGTGCGTGCGCGTGTGCATGTTGAATTGATCATCTTTCTTTCTCCCCAGGCAGACCATTTTCACCTGAAGTGCATGTGGGTCCTTTAAGTTCTATAGCTTTGCCTTCTCACCATCGATCAACTGGAAGAGCACAAATGCACAGTTGGCCTCCGAGCCCCCGGCCGCATCATTCAGACGGCCTGTCCGATCATGAATAAAAATGATTCATGTTGAGTTTTTCTTTTTTGGGGGGGGGGGGGGGGGGGGAGCATGGGGTGGTGGTTGGTGTGGTGTATGGGGGGGGGGGGGGGGCTCTGAGAAGCCAAAGCATCAGGGCCTCTGGAAGCTGCGGGGCGGGTTAGTATTTAAACCATTAAGACCGGGAAGACATCTCTGTCATTTTATATGTCTTTGGCTATTCAAAAATAGCAGATCTACAAGCTCATATAGCATTCAATTCGAGCTTGTAGATCTGCTATTTTAGAAAAAATGTGGAAATGTGTGCAAATCTTTGAATATATATATATATTTTTTAAGCAAACATTTGTAACTCAAATCTTTGCTTCTGGGGGATTCTACAACAAAAAAAAACATGTTGCTATAATAACAGAGGTTCTCAAACTTTTCTCATGTCAAGGACCCCCAAAATGATATGTATTTGGCCACGGACCCCCATCTCAAAATATGTTGTTCCAGGGACCCCCCAGAAGCAAAGATTTGAGTTGAAAATGTTCGCTTCAAAATATATCTATATATCCAAAGATTTGCACAGAATTTCACGATTTTTCAAAAATAGCAGATCTATAAGCTCATAGCGTATGAGCTTGTAGATCTACTATTTTTGAATAGCCAAATAAATCTATAAAAATTACACACAGATGCGTTCCTGCTCTTAATGGGTTAAGAACCAGGCAAAGGGCCACATGTACTTCTGAGAGAGAGACTGAAAGGAAAGAGAGACACGAGAAAAAGAGAGAGAGAGAGAGAAAGAGAGAGAGACAGATACGAGCTACAAATGGACAAATGAAAAGGGACCGAGTAGGTACTAAAAACGGAAGGGGGGAAGGGGGAGAGAGAGAGAGAGAGAGAGAGAGGCTGAAAAGAAAGGGAGCACAGAGAGAGAGAGAGAGAGAGAAGAAAGCGAGCCTGCCGCCAGCTGCTCCTTATATTCCTGGGTGGAAGCATTTGAGTGGCGTTTTTATGAAGGGAAGGCACGCAAGAGCCAGGGCGCACAGAGCAGCACCCACTCCACGACACAGACTGGCACACTGCTCACACACACACTGCCGCTGAGCCCACCGTGCGTGTGCGTGCGTGCGTGCGTGCGTGCGTGCGTGCGTGCGTGCGTGCGTGTGTGTGTGCGCGCGCTCTGATTGTTTAATTTTCAAAATTTGTATCTGAGATTTAGTAGACGTAGAAAGTATCACAAAGGGACAAGTAAAGTAAAAGTACCTCAAAAGTACAAAGTACAATACTTGAGTAAATGTACTTAGTTACTTTCCAAGACTGGTGTGTTGTGTGTGTGTGTGTGTGTAACCAGGAATGCACAAAAAAAGAAAAAGAAAAAAATCAGTAATGCAAACCACATCTCCATGACCTCTGTGTGTGTGTGTGTGTGTGTGTGTGTGTGTGTGTGTGTGTGTGTGTGTGTGTGTGTGTGTGTGTGTGTGTGTGTGTGTGTGTGTGTGTGCGCGTGCATCAGGCTCCGACGTTTCAAAGCTTCACATCAGCGTTGCCATATCTGCTTATTATAAGCGACTTTGGGCTTGTTTTTCTGTAAAGTTGCCAGTTGTGGGTTTTTAGGCTTGTTTGTAAAATGTAGTTGCTTATTTGGGCTTGCTTCCTACTGTTGTCTATACCAGTGGTTCTCAAACATTGCCATGTCAAGGACCCCAAATTAATATGCAAAATCTGGCACCACTGCTTCACATGCTCCCACTATACTGTAACTTCTAACAAGTCTCTTTTAAGTGGAATATACCCAGTGTGATCCGCGCGAGCGCCGAGCGCCCACGCGATCACAACATTAGCGTTGCTAATAGTGCTAATTAATGGACTAAATAGTGCTAATTGCGCTCGCCTATTCCGGCACTCGCCCTGCCTCTTTTCTCTGCCGTCCTTCGTGTCACTCATTCCGTCTTCATTACATGGAGTGGACTCAGGAGCCGGCAGTCGCTGCTATTATTCTTTATTGTACGTTCATACATCATGATAGTTCATCGTGCAGTTGTGACATGTCTTGCATTTGACTAATTGGTTGTGTTTCTCACTTTCTCCCACGCTCATGTTTTTCTCTCTCCATGAATCCCTTCTTGTCACGTTTTTTCGATAGACTAGTGCAGGGGTTCTCAAACTTTTTCATCTCAAGGACCCCCAAATTGACACTTATTAGCCCGCGGACCCCCATTTCAAAATATATGCCAGGGACCCCCATAAGAGAAGATTTTTCAGTGATTCTCAACCATTTTAATTTCAAGAGGACCCCCAGTTTACATGCATTAGGCTACGGACACCCATTTAATGGCATTTCTATCCCTGGGACCCCAATTTATATTGTAAAATCAATGTTAATTTAAGAGTTACAGACCCACAAGGGTCCATTTGGTTCCTAACTATCCTCCATTTAGCTGGGGACCCCCTGGAACCCCCTCAGGTACCCCTGGGGGTCCCCGGACCCCACTTTGAGAACCAATGGACTAGTGCACTATGCAGAAATATCTTGGTCACTTGTTATGTTTTTTTCACTTAGATTAGTTTTTTCTCAACCCCCCAAAAAAGCATGTTGTTTAGAGACAGTTTTGTTTACTTGGTATCCTAGTTTCTTTGTTGCACTAACATTGTTCTCTTTGCACTCCATGTGCCTATTTACCTTGTTATTTATTGACTACAGTTCATGCTTGCTCTGCTTGTTCTCATCTTGTTCTTTTAAGTTGCCCTGGATAAGAGCGTCTGCTAAATGCCTAAATTGCAGCTCTAAGCCCTCAATGGTGTCGCGCGACAAAAATAGCGGATCTATAAGCTCACAATGTGAGCTTGCAGATCTGCTATTTTCGGCGTGTGTGACACTGTTGTACGGCGGAGCATAAATTTGGGCATTACTCTTTCTCGCTCTGTCTCTCCTCTTCCTTCCATCTATCCTTCCGTCTGCTTTTAGAGCCCCGAGGAGAGAAGAAGAGGAGAGAAGAAGAGGAGAGGAGTGAACAGAGCGGCGAGGAGAGACGAGAGGTTCTGGAAGGGACAGGATAGGAGGGGAGGGAGGGACAGGGGGAGGGACGGCCATTAGCCATGCCAGCTGTTTCACTTGCATATTAATTTGTACACTACACATGCGCGCACGCACGCGCACATGCACACGCATACACACACACACACACACACACACACACACACACACACACACACACACACACACACACACACACACACACACACACACACACACACACACACACACACACACACACACACACAAACCCTCCGTACCACTTAAGTAGCTATTCGAAGAGCTATTTGTGCTACGGCGAAGAAACTCGTTGCCATGCGAAAAATTACAAAAATAGCCAATCTACAAGCTCACAATGCTTGTAGATCTGCTATCTTTGCCTTTTTGACAATTTTTGGACCCAAAAATATGAAAATGTGTTAAGACTTTTGACTTGTTAAATTAACATCGTGGCTTTTACAGTGTAGCAACAGCGTGCCAGCAGCCAGTGGTGGACAGCAACTACAGTGAATATATTTACTTGAGTAGGCTACTGTACTTAAGTACATTTTTGGTGTAGTATAGTGATATATTTCAAATAGAAATATTGTACTTTTCGCTCCGCTACATTACTAGGAAGGGACTCTTCGGACCCAAACTTACAAAAATATATTAGTACACTTAAGCCCTATTTCAAACTTAGTGAAAAGAGCCAATCTACAAGCTCACAACGAGTGAGCTTGTAGACCTGCAGTTTTCACTATTATTGAAGATTTCTGAACTTTCTTTTGAGTTGTTGGGGGATATGTTCCAAATCCCAATACAGCAATACATTGACATTAAAGAGAAATATAATTTGTATACTTGTTTTGAATACTTAAGTATTTACTTGAGTATATCGTCTCTGTCAGGTGGAGACCCCGTCCCGTGTCCAAAACTGTTACTTTTCACGATTCGCTCGCGTTTCGAGCTTGTGGATCTGCTACTTTTGATGCTTTTGTGTGACGCTGTAGTGCGACCAAGTCGGGCGTTAATTTATATATATATATATATATATACTTTGCAGCAACGATATACGCAGGGACGTGCACAGATAGACTCTAGGTGGTGCTAGAGCACCTGCCCTTTGCCCTCTTGACCAGAAGTGCCCTTTTGAAAACTTTACAGCAGGGGTCTTCAACAGGGGGTTCGGGACCCCTAGGGGGTCCTCAGAGTTACTACAGGGGGTCCACCAAATCTTTATGTGATATGATTTTTCTTTTTACCATAACCACTCGAAACCTAGCATCCCTTTCTGAGGAGAACTTTAGCCAAAAATAGCAGATCTACAAGCCCACAACGCCTCGCGCTGCGAGGCGTTGTGGGCTTGTAGATCGGCTATTTTTGGCAAAGAGGTATAGGTGTAGAGGGAAAAAAGAGCAGACCAAGTAAACAAAAAAAAGTATAATTTACTTGAGCACCTGCCCCTCAAAATGTCTGTGCACGCCACTGGATATAAGTTGTGTCCACCAGTGCCAGCAGCAGCCCACATAACACTGTGGGGATACAAGCTGTAGATGGACGTTAAATGATACAACACGCGTGGAACGCACCGCTGTGTGTGTGTGCATTCATAATAGACATGGTGGCTGTCGGTTGGAAACCTTGTACTGTACAGTATATGCAAAAAACATTCCTTTTTTCGTTATTATAAAATAAAACATCTTAAAATAGAGAAAATAGCTTACCTACAATCTCACAACGCGTTGTGAGCTTGTAGATCTGCAATTTTCACTACTTTATCGTGACACTCTTGTATGGTGAAGTAGGTGTGCATTATTTACGATAAAAACATAAACGGTTGAGATGTGGAGATACAAGGTTTCTGCCGGACAGCGACGACATGCTGCTTTGACAAAAGCTGCATTTATACATGTGCAAACGCATGTACACACACACACACACACACACACACACACACACACACACACACACAAACACACGTTTGTATTACTATACTTGTGAGGACATCAACACTTTAGGACAGCCATGTTATGAATGCCATTTAAAAATAATAATTGCCATTTTTAACCGTAAGCCTAAGGCCGAAAAACAGCCGATCTACAAGCCCACAACGCGTCGCGCTGCGACGCGTTGTGAGCTTATAGATCGGCTGTTTTTCGGTGCATGACACTGGCGTGCAACTAAGTATAAATCACGTTGAACTCTAATTCCAATCCCTAAACCTAACCTCTAATGCACCTAAATGTCTAATCCTGACCTGAATGTTTTTCTAATTGTAAACATATCTCTAAAAAATGTTTTTTTTAACTATAAAACAACCATTTGTCTTGTGAGGACCAGGAAAACGGTCCTCACAATGTATATTTCTTCAAATTCTACTATACTTGGTCCTCGCAAGTATAGTAACACACACACACACACACACAACCGCTGTGCGAGGGAAACGCACAGAAAATCGCATAAAAAAATATATGCATGCATAAAACAGGGACGCTCCACACACACCAGGAGGCCTGCTGTGCGGATAAATAACACATGTGCGGTTGTCACACACATCATGCAAGAGTAGCAGATAGCAAGCAGAGAGAGAGAGAGAGAGAGACAGAGAGAGAGAGACAGAGAGAGACACACACACACACACACAGAGAGGGCAGGGGTTGGCGGTGATTGTAGCCGTGGCTCAGAGAGAATTCCCCGAGTGAGCATTATGTATTGAAAGGGGGATAAAATGCAGAATAGTCTCTTTCCTTTTCTCTTCTCTTTGCCTCTCCCTCCCCCCCCCCCCCCCTGCCTCGCTATACATCCCCCGTTGTGTGTGTTTCCACCAGAACGAACAAACACTGTCACATTCCTGAGAGCGTATCTTAAAAGTCATGCTATGTGATGTATTATAGAGCCTATATGTGGTGCGTGCGTGTGTGTACGTGTGTGCGTGTGCGTGTGCGTGTGCGTATAAGTGTGTGTTAAGTGCGATTGTGTGTGTGTGCATGTGCGTGTGTGTGCGCGTGTGTGTGTGTGTGTGTGTGTGTGTGTGTGTGTGTGTGTGTGTGTGTGTGTGTGTGTGTGTGTGTGTGTGTGTGTGTGTGTGTGTGTGTGTGTGTGTGTGTGTGTGTGTGCGTGCGTGCGTGCGTGCGTGCGTGCGTGCGTGCGTGCGTGCGTGCGTGCGTGCGTGCGTGCGTGCGTGCGTGCGTGCGTGCGTGCGTGCGTGCGTGCGTGTGCATGCATGTGCGTTCCCTGCAGGGAATGACAGGAGGAGAAAGGAGCTGAGAGGGGTATAGGGAAAAATATAATGACACTACCATGCCATTCCTTTAGAGGAGAGGAGAGGAGAGGAGAGGAGAGGAGAGGAGAGGAGAGGAGAGGAGAGCGGAGAGGAGAGGAGAGGAGAGGAGAGGAGAGGAGAGGAGAGGAGAGGAGAGGAGAGGAGAGTGAAAGAGACAGACAGTGAAGTGTACAGCATGAAGCCAAGGCCTAAGAGACTGAACGGAGTGAATGGGGTCAGATACAGTAATACCAAAGATGCCCAGACAACCCCAAACGAACAAACACATAGAATAGAATAGAATAGAACAAAACAAAATAAAAAAGCTATAGACAGACAAATGTGGAAAAAAATAATGTGTCATGTTACAACTAACAACACACAGACAGTCTTATGAAACAAAGGATAACAGAGAAAGGCGACAGAGAAAGGAATTCAAGCGGGCACGTTCGCAGAGAGAAACCGCACACACACGCACGCAAACAAACATGCTCACACAAGCATACACACAGTGGTGGAAAAAGTACTCAAATTCTTTACTTAAGTAAAAGTACCAATACTGCAATATAAAAATACTCTGTTACAAGTAAAAGTCCAGAATTAAACATTTACTTGAGTAAAAGTACAAAAGTACTGGCATCAAAATGTACTTAAAGTACCAAAAGTAAAAGTACTAAATATTTGAAAATAGCAGATCTACAAGCTCACAACGCGTCGCGATGCGACGCGTTGTGAGCTTGTAGATCGGCTATTTTCAATTAGCCTATGTATAAAATAGGTTTAAAGTGGATTAATGTATGTTTCATTATATCATAAATTATATCTGAAAAGTAACTAGAACTAAAGTTTTGAAGTAAATGTAGTGGAGTAAAAGCACAATATTTGCCTCTGAGATGTAGTGGAGTAGAAGTAAAAGTATTGGAAATTGGAAATACCACAAGTAAAGTACAAATACCTCAAAATTGTACTTAAGTAGAGTACTTAAGTAAATGTACTTAGTTACTTTCCACCACTGCAACACACACACACACACACAAAGGGAGACAGGAAAGTAATAATGATGACATTCAGACACTGAACACAGAGACAGGTAGAGAGATGAACGTTATGTTGGTGCAGTAGGTTTGCGTATACACACCTGCAAACTCACACACACACGCACGCGCACGCACACGCACACGCACACACGCACACGCGTACCCACACACCTCCAGTGTTGACTTATGAAAACCTAAGTGGCTCAACACCGCAATATTGTCTGAAAATGTCACGGCTTAGACGGAAGCCCCTTTGGGACAAAATGTACTGTCAACACGAACCTCGCTCAATCTGTTCCTGCCAAGACATATGGCTTTCATTTATCTTCACATTCTATATACCCAAACAAATTGTTCTCCCCCCTAAAGCCTCTGCATGCAATAGGACAAGATGGCAGAGGTGAGGCAGCGAAATGCACACGAGAGCGGAAGAGAGAAGGGAGGCTTTATTTTGGGAGTTTCTTTTGGTTAACTACATTCAGTGGTTCTCAAAGTGGGGTCTAGGGACTGCCAGGGGTCCTTGACCGGGTTCCAGAGGGTTCCCAAGAAATTTGTTTTTAGCATAAAGAACAATTTCACCACTTTAACCCTATTTATACTTGATATTCTGAAAAAAAAAAGTGCAAACAAGCCTCAAATAGAACAAATAGAATAAACAAATAGAATAAATAGAATAAATAGAATAAATAGAATAAATAGAATAAATAGAATAAACAAGTGCAAATAGAGCCTCGTGACAACATGTCACGATGTGACGCGTTTGGGGCTTGTAGCTTTCGAAACTTTTAGACAAATCGTGAAAAATCATCAAAAATGTTTGAATGATTTTGAAAAAAAACTAAACAAACAACACTACAAATCATCTCTGATGGGGGTCCCTGGCATAAAATCTTTTCAGATGGCGGTCCGCAGCCAAATGCAAAATCAATTTAGGGGTCCTTGACATGAAAATGTTTGAGAACAGCCGAGTTAAATACATAACGATACCAGGCTGTGTTCTAAGGCGGTCTGTCCCCGGACAGCTTGCCTATAAGCATAAGCATCCAGCTAAATGAACCGCAGCCGCGAATCCAGCTAAATTAATTATGTATCCAACGACGTATGCAGCGAAATTATTTCCCTCGGTTGCGTATGGAATTGGCGGCAGGGGTGTTGGAGGCTGAAGATGATGCACTACAAAGCAGCTCCTGTAGTGGAAGCTCAATCTGACAGACACACACACACACACACAGCTATACTTGTAAGGACATCAAGATGCTTAAACCCTTAGAAAACCCTAAAGCCTGAGTTATACTTAGTTGCATAGAATAGAATAGAATTTAGAATATTAAAAACACAATATCACCAATTAAATAGATCAATAACAAAAAGAGCTGAAGCTTGTTTCCATTGAGGTCTATTTTAAAACACACCCACGGACTAAAACATACAAAAAACCCAAGCATGCCGGTATCTCTGCACCGAAAACATTTCAGGTATTTTCAGTGCACTACGCCAGTGCACAACTATGTCAAAATCAGGCAAAACGCTAACCCTGAGCCTTTAACCTAACCTCTAAATGTCTAAGCCTAACCTGAATCATTTCCTAATTGCAAGCCTAACTAGAACAATAAAAAAATCTAACCATAAGACAACCATTTCTCCTGTGAGGACCAGACCAAAAGAATAGTCCTCACAATGTCCATTTCTCAAATTATACTTATATGATACTTCTGGGGACATTTGGACCTCACAAGTATACAGTAGTAATACAAGTACGCACACACACACACACACACACACCGTTCCTTCAAACATATGCATGCGCTACACATGCATGCACCCACACACGCATCTTGATCTGGGTCCTGCTTCAATTACAGCTGCCCATATATCTCCACTGTGTTGTTGGGTAATTAGACAGAAGTGGTCTGTCGCGAGATAAACGCTCCCATGTGGCAACACCCACACACGCCGGCGGGCCAATCGGAACACGCCGCTCCGCGAGCGTGCACGGGCGCGTCCCGTCTGTGCACGGGAGAACAGATGCGCACGCTCACACAGACTGGGTCGAGGGAACTACTGCACTGTACACACACACACACACACACACACACACACAGACACACAGTAATACCTGCACACGTACACATGTGCACCCGCGTACTGTACACGCACACATACACACACACGCGCGCGCGCGAGCGCGCCACACAGAACACATGCTAATTAAACCATGCTGGTTTTTCGTGTGTTTATAAAAAGACAAAAAACCCGTTCCATCAGCAAACCTCAGTTTCCTGTGGAGAAGTGCCGCTGGATTTGAAAGCGTCTTTACGGGGGCTCTTATGACAGGGAGCGGTGACGCAGGGAGCATGACGCCAGCCTCGTATAAAAGCCTCCACCGCGACGCTAGCTGCTGCTGTCGCCACCAGACCCTGTACCTTCACCCTCCACCATAACACCGGCCACAGGACCGCACCCTAAAAACCCTGCCACTGTTTATAGATGGGAGGTGAGTTAAGAGTGTTTCTGTGTGTGTGTGTGTGTGTGTGTGTGTGTGTGTGTGTGTGTGTGTGTGTGTGTGTGTGTGTGTGTGTGTGTGTGTGTGTGTGTGTGTGTGTGTGTGTGTGTGTGAGCGGTACAAGGCTTCACTTTTATTCACCCAGGGCACAGCCTAACATAGTGACTCCCAGCTCGTGAAAAGCCTGCGGTGGAGCTAGCGGGACACCGGAGCCCCAGAAATGGCCCTGGCACCACCGTTTTATGTGCCCTCAAATTGATCCACGATGGGCTGCCCAGATTCCTGAGTAACAATGCAGATGTGGGGGCCACTGTTGTTCATTAGCGGGAGGCCCCCGCGTATAGCCACGGGTTAACGCCACGAGGGACAGTCAGGGGATATTAACTTTGACTCCTTTTTCAATGGAGGTCTTGACCTCCCTCCACCTCCGTCTGCCCTCCCTCCATTCTCGTCTTTCCTTTTTGCTCTGACCTCTCGCTCTGTCAAGTTTAACTTCGGCTGATCTCTGACCCGTGTGTCTCCGCCCCAGCCAGGGTGGAGGTCCGACGTGTCAAACGCCGTCTGTGAAAACACCACGCGTGAAGATAAGCTGAACAAAGTGCAGGCCGAATGACAGACGTTGAGCGATAGCTACAACAGCACGGCCCCACAGAAATGACTGCTTTTTTTTTTTAGGGTAGCCAATTATTTTTATCCCTTTTTGCTCTCAATTTAGTCGTTATGCCAATTAACTCCTCTCCACACATTCTGTGTTGTCACTGCTGTCTGTTGTACCCTGCTGGCTCACCTGCCAGCGAGGAAGCCCCACCGGGAGGACGTAGCAGCTCCTCCGTCCTATTACTCCTCCCGTTCAACATTCCATGATGGCAGCCCGTAGGACATACATGGGCAACTGGCGGCCCGGGGGCCTCATGCCGCCCCCAACTTAACTTAATGCGGCCCGCAGGTTATTATCGGAATAGTGATATATTATTGATTTCAGCTGTTACAATTCCAAACATGCAAACATGACCCGCTTTATTTACTTCAGTCTATATTAGTAACTTAATGACTAGTATTACATTTCTATTGTCCAATGTATTTGTATTGACGTTCATAAAATGTACATAAGTATAACTAAATGCATTTGAAATTAAATAAAAAATGTTACTTTTCAGGATTCCAATTCAAAAATCGCACCAAAAAAATCTGGATTCCAATTCAAAAATAGCAAAAATAGCCAATCTACAAGCTCAAAACGCGTCGCGTTTTGAGCTTGTAGATCGGCTATTTTTGCTACTTTTGTGTGCCATAGAATGGCGAAAAAGTTACAAATCGGAGAGACAGTATATGCAATGTGGCCCTCTGGAGTGAGTGTGGAAATATAGTGGCTCTCTCCATCATCGAAGTTGCCCAGCCCTGCCGTAGGAGCACGTGCAGCGACGAAGATCACCCACTCTGCCCGACTTGCCCCTCCCTGAAAAAGGCCAATATATTGTTCATATACAGACGCTCGGCCAAACCGGATGCACCGAGGTGTATTCGAACCCCTAGACTCCCTTGTGGTGGGTAGGTTTGGGCGGCAGTGGCTCGGGAGGTGGTGTGAATTTGTGCGTGAATTTAACCCATTAAGACCTGAGGCGATTCTTTAAAAAAAATCGAAATCTCAACAGTTTTTTGAAAAAAATCTGGAAAATATTTTTTCACGATTTTTCAAAAATAGCAGATCTACAAGCTCGTAGCGCGGCACTCGGTGCCGCGCTATGAGCTTGTAGATCTGCTATTTTTGAGTAGCCCAAAGAAATCTTAAAATGAGACGCAGATGCGTCCCCGGTCTTAATGGGTTAATGCACTCTGTAAAGTGCTTTGGATAAAGGCGCTATATAAATGCACACTTTAGGTACTTTACCCCTGCGCCTCCCAAGCACCCACAGAGAAAAGCTTTCTTTTACCCATCTTATGTAAAGAAAAAAAAAAAAGATCTACAAGCTCACAACGCGTCACGTCTGCAAAGTGTCGCTTATAGATCTGCTATTTTCGGTATGCAACACCGACACACGATTTGCTTTATGTGAACAACACCACAATGAGATAACCGTGGACAAGTACCAACACAGAGGCAAAACTGATTCAACCTTTTGGAAACATTTCCCAAAGATAAGAATAATAAAGTACCACACATTGTGACTGCGCTAATCCTGTGTCATACAGTAGATAACAAGATGATGCTAGCTATAGCTGATAAGCTAGTGCGTGGAGCCAAAGCAAACACATATAGCCCCCAAGGCTGTTTACACGCATAAAAGTTTGAACAAGTACTGCTCTTGTGCCACAATTCCAGCTAAATTGACAGTTCGACATCATAAAGAGGACATGAATGAATGTATTTGACAGTTACATAAAGTTGCCATTACATAAGGCAGCATTAATGGCAAACAAAAACAAAATAAAAATATCCATTGCGGGCCAACAGTCAACATGTTGAGACTACACAGATAAAACAGTGCAGGCAGCATACTAACAAGCCAGGGTACAATGTGTTATAAAAGGAAAGTGGTTCCCTACATTCTAGAAGCCATCTTTGTAAGGATTATTGTTATCAGAAGCATTGATTCCAGTTCTAAGGGAAATGTGTTCCATTGAACCGTGGCAGTGCAGAGAAAAGTATTCTTCCTCATTAAGGTGTTGAATCAATAGGGAACAGTCAGTACAACTAGCTCTAGTTGTATAATTATAGATGTCTCAATTCAATTCGACAAATAACCTGGTACAGAGTTGTTTGTGCATGTGCGTGTGCTTGTGCGTGCGTGTGTGCGTGCGTGCGTCATTATCAACAGAGGGCTGAAGTATCAGGCCGATTCAGCCTCGCCTGAGGCTGGATAATACGAAGGCAACGATGATGAATGGTGCACTATAATTTGTTTATCACTTTCCCATAGCCTTTATTCACAATGACCCTCTTTTTACCGTGATTCACCATATTTTACTTGCATGAAAAGAGGTAATATTACTGATTTATGCAGTGAAAATTGGTAAATGTGGGCATCAACACAATTATAGTGAAGGCCCGCATTAGTGTTAATAAACTGCCAATGATTCGACTTATCCCTTTGTTGTGTGCTTAACAGCAAAAACAGCAACAAACCATCGTTTTTGATTGTTGGAGTGAAATAACAGAAAAAAAGACTTCTCTTTCTCTCTCGTTGTGATGTAGTGGGCGTGCCTGTGCGTGCGTGCGTGCGTGCGTGCGTGCGTGCGTGCGTGCGTGCGTGTGTGTGTGCGTATGGGGAACGGAGGGAGAGGGCATAAGGAGAAGTAGGTCTGATCCAATGCTACTCCACTTTCATTTTGTCGGTGTCACTGTTTGAAAATAAAAAAAATTAAGAAAACACTTGGTGTCAATATTTAGATGTAGACATTGATTCTCTAAAAGGAAATTACAGCATCGGAAGTATCGATATTTCTGCATCGATATGCCCGTCCCTATGGGAACTGCATACATTTACAATCCTATGGGAAATCTACAGTACATTGCAGCTAGTCCAGGGAATAATGCAAGTGAAACTTACAGTACATATTTACCAGTAAATCTATACTGTAAATAGACTAGGGAATATATGGACACGTACACATTATACAGTTAATCTATAGATTTGTCGCTTTTCAACATTGCGTTAGTTCATGCAGGGCATGGGAGTCATATACGCCTCAGATGTATAATCAGCTGTCAGTCTGCTGATTGCTTTCAATCAGCCATGCTTTTCTACACACCAATCACACCTCATTCCCGAACTAAGGCGGCCCATTTAAATACCTTATAGTTCAGAGTCTTAAACTGAAATTCAATGTTTGCATGGCTCTAAACTGTCAATGTTCCATGGCTTTGATGCATTCCGGTTTGCATGACATGAAGTTAATCTGATTAAATGTCTTGCTATGGGCCCGCTCTTGTATACCTGTGGGGGGTTTTGCATAGCGTTCCCTGATTTTGCTTAGCATGCTGCTTAACTAAATGTAGGCAACATATTAAGAGCGGAGCCATTAACGCCATGTTTAACCGTATTCCATTTGTTGCAATAAATGGTTAAATCTACCTTTCCTGACTGAACTGTAACAGCAGGGCTACTCAACTTAAGATGGCTCAGGGGCCACTCAGAAAAATACCAAAAGTCCAAGGGGCCGCAAGCTAAAAATGCCGGTCAAGAAAATGTACATTTTGACATCATATTCTTTTCACTGTACCTGTTTATTTTGTGTGTACTGTATGTCCAGTGGCATCAGTTACAGCAAAAGCTACGGTATGGCAAGGTTAGGGTTGCCAACTCCCAGAGATTGAAATAAGGGACACCTATCCTGGGCGCGCAGCAAAGCCGTGCGGCCGGAAAAAATTGGGGGTCAAACCCCCCCCCCCCCCCCCCCCCCCCAAAAAACAAAATGCATAGAAAACTATGCATTATACCTGTAACAATTGACGCACCTGTATGTATGTCTGTCTGTTTGTTTTTGGGGAAAAAAATGAAGCAACCCATATATTTGAACTGAAATGTATATTTTTATCCTGTGCTTAAAAAAAAAAAAAAAAATTGGTTTGACCATGAGGGGGCGCAGAAACGCTGCGTTGGGGCCGCATGTGGCCCACGTGCCGCGGGTTGAGTAGCGCTGGTGTAAAGTATACTGTACACAGTATGTACTGTCTATATTTTGTGTATGTGGTAAAGGTTTTCTACCATTGTCTTTTTGTTACCTCCACTAGTCCATACCCGTGGGGGGATATGCGCACATGATCTGGCAACATGGTAATGGTGAATGGCTGTGTGCAAATTCAGATCAATTGCTCCAGCCTCTGAGGAGAACAGAGATTTGGCAATCAAGGTCAAAATGGCATAATCTGATTTATCAGTCAACCAAGCTACCTGCATATAGCCAGAGATGTTGTTGCATCCCCAGGTGCGTTTCATTAGCACTGAAACAAATGATAGAAGAAGGCACGTCGCTATTGCCCAAACCCCCTCGTAAACGTTTAACAGGTAAAGTGATCCTACATCAGGCCTCCTGCATTGTGACATAGAAGCAGGAGTCTAATGAGCCCAACAGGTCTGTCACTGTGGTTAAAAGACCAGTGGTGGGAAAGTAACTAAGTACATTTACTTAAGTACTATACTTAAGTAAAGGTTTTAGGTATTTGTGCTTTACTTGAGTATTTCCAATTTCCAATACTTATACTTGTACTCCACTACATCTCAGAGGTAAATATTGTAGCTTTTACTCCACTACATTTATTTAACTTTAGTTACTAGTTACTTTGTAGATTTTGATTATTATTACATATCCTACATCAACCACTTCAGCCTATATACATTTTGGCCATTTGAAAATAGCCGTTCTGCATAATGAGTACTTTTACTTTTGGTACTTTAAGTACATTTTGATGCCAATACTTTTGTACTTTTACTTAAGTAAATTTTGCAAATATGGTTGCGTAAATATATAGAATTATGGACTTTTACTTGTAATGGAGTATTTCTACATTGCAGTATTGATACTTTTACTTAAATAAAGCAATTGAGTACTTGTGGTGGAGTACTCCACCACTGTAAAAGACCAACAAACCAGACACCCGCTACTCTCAAATAGAGAGAATCCCAACAATGAGAGAGAGACAGACAGACAGACAGACAGACAGACAGACAGACAGACAGACGAGAGGGGTGAAATGGAGAGAAATCGAAAGAAGAGGGTGTGAAAGAGAGAGAGAGAGGGAAAGGAAGGGGCGAAATAAAGGTGCAAAATGGAGAGCATAACGGATGAGTGCACCGTTGAGAGGGAGCCGTAATGATGTCAACGTGATAAGTCTAAAACGAGGTGAAAATTGAAATGAGTGCTGCTCCTCGGCGCTAACGCGGCCGGGGCGGGAGGATGCATGGGAGTGATGCTGCCTCTGCACCCATTCACTTAGATTAGTGTTCCTGTGTGTGTCTGCGTGTGTGTGCGTGTGTGTGCGCGTGTGTGTGTGTGTGTGTGTGTGTGTGTGTGTGTGTGTGTGTGTGCGCGTGTGTGCGTGTGTGCGTGTGTGCGTGTGTGTGTGTGTGTGTGTGTGTGTGTGTGTGTGTGCGTGTGTGTGTGTGTGCATGCGTGTACGGCAGAGAGTGACAGACAGAATTGTAAGCGGAAGGGACACCGGGAAAACGGGAGCAACAGGGGGGAAAGAGTGGAACAGCTGTAGACGTCAGGAGAGTGGAAACTTAGACAAAGCCAGATGTCGAAAGAAAGAAAGAAAGAAAGAAAGAAAGAACGACAGACACTAAAAGAAAAATGAAACCAGGACAGAACGAGGTAAAATGAAAAAAATAAAATATAAAACTGGGATGATAGGAGAGACAGAAGGGGAGTCGGGTGGGAGCTAGGTTCAGGCCAAAGTCAATTGAACAACTAATGTGAATCGATTTGTTGCCTCCGCCTTCGCTCTTTGGGGAGCCAGTGACATTTTAAAGGCACATTTTATTATTGGGGGGGAGGAGGGGCTGTTTGCCTGGCAACACCGAGCACTCTGACAGCATGCTGACAGCTGGCCCAAATACACTGAATAGGAGAAATACTGCAAATGGCCTGTGTGTGCTAGGGGCCGCACTGTGTGTTTAGGGACATGCGCTCAGATGTGCGTTATGCAGTGTGTGTGTGTGTGTGTGAGCGTGGGCGCGTGCGTGTGTGATGTCTCACAACGCTCGAACTTGGATTCTTGCACACGGCCGACGCCAGTTTTTGCACTCAGATGTGTACTTGCATGTTTGTGTCATGTGCTCTGGTGTGTATGAGACAACGGTGGAAAGCAACTAAGGACATTTACTCAAGTACTGTACTTGAGTACAAGTTTTGAGGTACTTTTACTTTACTCGAGTATTTCAATTTTACACTTTACTTTACACTTCTATTCCACTGAACTACATCTCAGAGGCAAATATTGTACATTCTACTCCACTGCAATTATTTGAAAACGTACTAGTTGCTTTACATATTTATGTTATTATTAAGAAACCCACATTAACTATAAGAATTATGTTAAACTTTGTCTGATAAAAAATAGCAGATCTCCAAGCTCACAATGCGAAGCAATGCGAAGCATTTTTTAAAAGTCTGACCAATCTTGAAACATTTGAGTACTTTGATCTCAATATACATATACAATAGTATACAATTTGTATACAGGCCTTTTACTTGTAACACAGTATTTGTATATTGTGGTATTGTTACTTTTACTTAAAGGACCACCCATTTTCAACGTCATATAATTGGCCCTCACTAATGCTCATGATAAAATGGTACAGTGTCCACAGCCCTCCTCAGACACAGACCGAGTAGAATAAAATGGTGCCATATTATCATGAGCATCCGGGAGGACCAATTATATGAAGATAATGGGTGAAATGCTCCTTTAAGTAAAAGATCTGAGTACTTCTGCCACTACTTCCAGTGAGTGAGTGAGTGAGTGAGTGAGTGAGTGAGTGAGTGAGTGAGTGAGGGAGTGAGGGAGGGAGGGAGGGAGGGGTGATGTGATGGCCTGGCACTACTCCAGCGTGAAGAGCCAGCATTAATAATTAAAGGCAGCTCTACAACAGGGCTAGATCACCGAGGCATGTGTTCTCCAGGGCCTTCAAGGTCACACGCAGGGCAGTGACATGTTTGCAAACACTGCAGAGATCACTGGACATCACAGCTGATGTCCACATGCTGGGGGGAGGTCTAAACCAGCGTTTCCCATTGGCTCTATAATACTTATTATAGGTAGGGGTGGAAAGTAACTAAGTACATGTACTCAAGTACTAGTACAATTTTGAGGTACTTTTACTCTACTGGAGTATTTCTAACTTCAGCCCTATATACATTTCGGCAATTTGAAAATAGCCGATCCACAAGCTCACAATGTGAGCTTGTAGATCTGCTATTGTCAAAATGTTTTTCGTACATTTTATTTGAAAACTTGTGAAATGGGACATTCTGCATAATCAGTACTTTTACTTTGGTACTTTAAGTATATTTTGGTACCAATACTTTTGCACTTTCACTTAAGTAAATTTTGCAAATATAGCTTCTTTTTTTTTGTTATTAAAAACGTAAGAAATAGTGAAAATAGCAGCCCTACAAGCTCAAGCGACGCATAGCATTGGTGTCTCGGGGAAACACCAAATGAATCTTTTCGGTCTCGAGCTAAAAAGTTTGGGAACCTCTGGTCTAAACAGCTGCCAGCTGGTCCTTGATGAGTGATTAAGGCTCGTTATAGCAGCAAGATACAGTATGAACCAAATGTCCAAATTCAGTTAGGAATCATCCAATAATTATTGCTGCAAGATGTCATATTGCTGCTGTCGGGTGGAAACCTCGTAAGTCCAAAACTGCTACTTTTCCGGAAAAAAATAGCCCTGTGTTCCAATGGATCCAATGTAGTTATTGTTTAGTCACAAGCTCTTGTTATTAATACTTTTCATTGGGTCAATATTTCAAAAAACCCACACACTTAACAGGTAGGGTAAGTGATTTACTTTGGTTAAAATAGCTCTATATTCTGAAAGTACTCATTGCTATAGTGTTTGTTCAGTAAAAGGAGTCTCCATGTCTCTCCAGCTCTTTATTAAACAGAAAATGAATTTTCAGTGCTCTCTCCTGATTGGCTTAAATGTTGTCAACTACCTGAAAATGTACTATATTCTGTTTGCTAAAGAGCTGGAGAGACCCCTGTGACCGAACAAACGCTATGTAGCAATGATTACTATCAAAATATAGTACTTTAACCTTTTAACAAAACAAAAAAATACCCAAAAATATCACAATGCGTCGCGATGCAACCCGTGGTGAGCTTGTACATCGGCTATTCTTACTCTTTGTACGACGAAGTATACAGTAGGACATTAAAACAGCATAAAAAGTTGAAATATGGAGATACAAGGTTTCATGCCCCTGCAGCAACGATATGAACCAAAGCGTCCAAATTCAGTTTAAGAATCATCCAATAATTATGGCTGCGAGATATCATGTGAACCAAAACGTAAGGTCCAAATTCTGTTTAAGAAACATTCAATAATTGCTTTTTTTTTCACCACAATAACCCGCCTACAGTATAAGTGGGTAATTCCACTTCTGGAAATTACGCCGGCTGATCTGATTTGTGCCGCTTTATTGGAGGTGCTTACTGCTTACTTCAGACCGGTTCTGCTCTGCCGAGAATGCCACCGCTCGGTGTTCAGCGCTGTGAAAATGTCACTGTGTCATCAGGAAAGGAGGAACTCGCAGAGAGAGTCACCGCGGAGGTCAGTCCGGGAAGGGACGCAGGGAGCCAGTATAGCAGTAATTGAATCAGAAGCGGTCTCAGACCTCTGTTGATCTCTCGGCAGGGCCTTTCTGGTCGGGATCCAGCGGGGAGTCGTAATCTACTTGTCATGCTATATGTAATCCTACGGGAAATCTTTCCCCCAAACAAATCACGCTCTGCTGAGCGGCGCTTCAAAACAAGTAAAATACACAAACACGCCGGTTTTCTCCACCGCGCATTCGAAACCACATTCCATCAACCCACTCTTTTTGGGGGAGGTATCGCAGCAGGGCTCTACAGGGCCGCTGCAAGGTTTTAAACCACATTGACACCAGCGTCCCTATTGCGGAGCGAACCTTTTTGCAAAAATAGCATATCTACAAGCTTACAAAGCAATGCGGTGTAGAGGGGACAATGTAGGGGGCCTAGTATAGCCCCCTGGGGGACTCTGGTCAATGAAGTAAGTACAGTATATAGGGTTTAAGTGGTTAATGGCAGCTTGGATGACTGTGAATTGATCATATTCACACGGTGGACATTTTGTTCTTACTTCAAACTCGGGGGTCGAATGGGGAGTGGGGAGTTGACCCCAACCTGAGCATGAAGTAAGTAAGTACACAAAATGGCTGCCGTGTGAATATGTTCAGTGGGGCAATAAGGCTGTGATTGCCAGGGTAGGATGTGTGAAATGTGCCCATACTGAACATATCGTACTGAAAATCAAACATTAATGTGTCCTTAAAAGTGCACAATCATCTACTACATAGTAATGTGTTTTACCGGTTATGGTGTGGGCAACCATGCTGATGCGATGTTCATTAATTCTGATTCACACGCTGTGATTTCAGAAAATATGCCCGACCTCCCGACTAGGAACTCTGATCTATTGCATCATCATTATTAAATCTTCCTTATTAGGGAATCCAGAGTTTCCACTTAGTCTATACGGTGGATCAAATGCAAGGAGTTTAGAACCATGTAAAGTATAAACTTTGCAATCCACACCCACCCACATACATTCCTAACCTTTCAAAAATTATTTTGTCAATCAATGCCAATAAACACTGCAATACTAATTCTCAACTAAATAGACCATGTTAAGTTACTGTATTAAATGCCCATTTATGGGTGCTGCTGGTCTAGTGGTTATGGTGCATACCACATGTGGGCTCTGATGTAGCCTGACAGTGAGGCGCAGGTTCAATTCCCGAGCCCAACGGCCTTTGCTGTATGTCATTCCTTGTATCTCTTTCCCTGTTTCCTGTCCCTCTCTCCACTATACTATCCAAAAAAAAGCAGAAAAGACAGGGAAAAAAACGTAGTTGTACACGGGTATCACACACCGTAAATAGTCGATCCACAAGCACAAGCTTGTAGATCAACTACAGTATACTGGCTGCGCCACACCTGCATACAATCTAACTATATAAATGGCGAGCAACTTCCGCACCCTGGGTGCGACACCCCACAGCTCTGTTATCGAATAAACAACGCACCGCCAGACCACATGTCGGCAACTGACTCGCCACGGCGGCCGCGCTGAATTTACGCCTCGCGTAGGGGACATCTCACTGCTCACTACAGCTTTTCCTCCGCGCAACATAATTAATTCTACTCACCAAATGTCGGACAAAACGGAAGGGGAGGCAGCTTCGTACCGTTTACCGTGCGCACGACCTCATCACCACAACAGCAGGCAGCCGCTGCGGGTTTTTTTTCCTTTTTTTCCAAACTTTTTTTTTGGTCACCATTTTCTCCAGGCACCATTTCTGGTGTAACCTCGGGTGTTTCTTTTCACCAGCCAATCACCTTTCACGTTGCCACGTCCGTTGCCACGTCGCGCTGACGTACGCTAAACAAGCGCTGCCGTGCGCACAATGCAAACGAGCCCAAAGGCGCGCAAAAATAAGCCGACCATTGCTTAGACACAAAGTCAGACCTGGCAACGCAGCCTACGCCAATCATGTGTGAGAGATCTACAAGCTATGGGGCAGAGACGCCACCGTATCTTAGCAACAACTACAGCGCTCACTCTCATTGGTCGTGTCACGCTAAGAGCAGTCTCCAGACAAAGGCATCGCAGACAGCTTGCTGTTACTGCTGTAGCCATCACAGGCAGTTGCAGCACGACGGACAGGGCGCTGTGATAGCTGCCATGTCGCTAACGCTAACGTGCTTGTCATGCCTGCAGCGGCTGTGCAATCACTTTGTCAACAATGCACGTTCGTGTGGTGAATGTCTATATTGCTGCTCAGTTCGTCCATTGTAGATGGTGTATGTTTGTGTGTGTCTTCTGGAGAACTATGTAGCTCCACAGCAACTACAGTAACTAACGTAATGGCAGGACCGCCCCGTGCAACGCATGTTAGCCTGCATTATGGTCATGTAGTAATTTCAGATAATTTCGCTCCGATTAGAGCAGTGTTTATCAACCCTTTCACGCCGCCCCCCCCCCCCCCCCCCCAAATACACGTACTTGATCTGGGACCCCCCCATTCTGTAATTTATATTTTCAAATATTGTGAAAATAGCCGATCTACAAGCTCGAAACGCCTCACGTTGACAGCCTTTGTAAGCTTGGAGATCGGCTATTTTCTACATGCTTGCCTCTTTCTTACATTCTTTGCCAATGTGGCCCATGTTTTCATAGCATAGTTTATTGACTACTTCTGTTGCAGAAATGGCCATTTCCTTTACTTTCGGTTTTTTATTGTCTCCGCCAGGCCGAAAGGCATGGCGCAAGACTATGTTTCACCCCCTGTCCGTCCCTCTGTGATAGCTAATCTCTCACATCGTTGACTTGATCGCAGCAAAATAACAGCCCGATGTGGAGAGTCAGTGAGAGCTGGATAAACGACGTAAAATGTGTCAAAAGGAGTCTGTACGGCTGTCGATAAATGAACACATGACGTCGGTGGGAGAGGACATATTGTGTCTTTTGGACAAACAGCAGCGTGGTGCTGATGTTTGTTGTGTGAAGCAGCTTAATGTCAGAGTGTTTGTGTTGGAGCGCCTCAGTGCGGCTGCAGAGTTCATGTGCAACCTCTTCCAGAGAGACACAGAGACACTAGAAACTCTGCTGGGGAAAAAAAACACTGCTGGCCATTGACTTTCCTATGGACATTGATCTACACACTGCAGGTATATCTGCTACACACACAACATCAAACTACACACTGCAGGTATGATGCAGCGTTTGCATTACAGCCAGCATGCCAGCGTAGTTCCCATATGGTTTCAAGGTGGGCTAAACCATATGGACCCCATGTCAGCAATGTCAGCGGCATCCACTTCAGTCCCAACTGCGATGCCCATGCAGGCTATAAGTAGCTTCTACCTGGCCCTTAGGTGGGCCCCAACTAGCCATGTTTATGTGGGACCAAGGCGGGTCCTAACTGGGTTTGCCCATGCAGGCTTTAACTGGGTTCTACCTGGGCCCTAGGTCTACCCTAACCAACCACAGTGCAGTGCCCATCGCTCCAATTGTTGTGACGTCAGGGCTCTCAATACTGCACATTGGTGGAGGAGGAGGGGCCGCAGGGCGACCGCACACATCGCTGAACCAATGGTAGCCCACGCATGTTTCCTCTGTGGATTTACAATCTGCCCCTCTATGCCACATATCATCCGCACTACAGGGTCTTCACTGACCGAGCCACGGCCCCACTGACCCTCATGACGCTACGCCACTTAAACGTGCGGCAGCATGCGCTGGGTTGCCAGGTTTGCACAGCCTGCGCCAGAAACAAGCAACCACCTTCATGAAAAAAAAAAAAACACCGAAATGGTCCGCAATGTTCCAGGGGTGTCCCCGCGCGTCCCAACACTCCACAGGGGGTCAGTGGACCATCAGGGGGTCCGCGGACCCCCTGTGGACCCCCTGAAACATAACAAATATTATTTCTTCAAATTTTTTCCTTTTTCAAAAAAACTTTTCCACAGTTTCACTCCGGCGATTTGGGTCCCCCAATATACACACGGCCACGCTGGGCCCCGTGCGCGGCTGGGGTTGAGGGGGGCGTAGCCCCCCGAAACTCTAGTTACACATAAATCAGGCATGCGATTACATAACCCATCACGTTTTGGGGTGTCTGGTAATGTCTTCCAGCCAAAGAGTGTTTTGTTGTTTTCAGCAACCTCTGTTGGACAAATATTCAGACAGAGTGACTTACTGCACATACTGTGCATGCAGCAGGCCTATATAGAGAGACAAATCTCATTACTGTACCTTGGTAATGCTTCTTGGCTCCATTAAACATCTTGATGTACCCACGATGTTCGCTGGTCAGTCACTGCATGATGTCTCCTCCTATTGAAGGGCACAAATGTTTGTCAAATGTGGATCTTGGGGAAAGAAAAAGCACACACACACATACACACACACACACACCAGTGCTCAAAGGGGTTTGAACTTTTACATGCACACATGCAAAAGTTTTCACATGCGTGCACTCACACACACACACCGCGGGCGCACAAGCACACACACACACACACACACACACACACACACACACATCCATTTCCCAACACACCCATCCTCTCTCCCCCTGTTCTCGTGGGTGTCGGAGTGAGAAATTAAATTTTTCTGATGAGAACGTTTTTTTCTCCCCTCCCATCCTCAGCCTCCTCTACTGCATCCTTTAATATATTCTCTTATTTATTTTTATGAACAATTAATTTATTCACCGAGAGAGAAATTAGAGCGCTGTGCAGTCAAGTGTTGTAGCTGCTGCCTCGCTCACAATAGATGATCATCAACAAGGGACTGGCATGAGTCACACTCGCACAAACGCACGCACGCACGCACACACGCACGCACACACGCACACACGCACACAGTACTACTCAAGAGCAGGTGTTGCACGCCGTTGTGCATCACAGTATACGTGCGTTGATGTCCAATAGATGACAGCAAACTTGGAATTTTGGACGTATTTGTCACATCTGAGCACAAACAAGCCTGAGCTGTGTGCCGGTGTGTCACGCACCAAAAATAACTGATCTACGAGCTCACAACGCATGTCGTGTGCTGTGACTTCACTCCTACACAATAAAAGCACTCACACACGCTCAGCACTCATTTATTTATCTGTTTTGGTTTGTGTAGAGACAGGTAACAGTGAGAGTTGGGGACTGACATGCAGCATCGGTCTACCCGGCCTAGGATAACCAGGCACGACGTGTTGTGAGCTTGTAGATCTACAATCTTTGACAAATTTGGAAGAACTTGAAAGAAATTGAAAAATGTAGAATAATGTACACATATCTTCTAGGGTTATTATCATTGATAGCAATAAAAACGCTCAAAATAATCTTAACATATTGCGTTGTGAGCTTGTAGATTGACTATTTTTGGCTAATGTTACCCCCAGAATATGGATGCTGGGGTTCAAGTGGTTAACAAAAGTGCCATTTTAAGAGCATATTATGATTATCGCGACAATCTAATTAATTGCAGTTATTTTGGCCACAATAATCGTGACATGTAATCGTCCCATCCCTAATATAGGGCGCAAACTCTTTTCCGATGGCGGTCCGCAGCCTAATGCATATCAATTTGGGTGTCCTTGGCACGAAAACCACCGTCTTAAAGGGTTCATTTGTGTGCCAACCATCCTGTCAGTGCACTCTACAGAGTTTTATGTGGTGTTTGTAAGACGCAAACAAAATAATTACAGACCCCTGCGTCTGCAGGAAACATCCACTGCGTTCTGTCAGCGGCATGGTAAGTCACGCAGGGTCGGGTGTTGCTGAAACGGAGCATGCACGCTCAACAAGTGTTCCTCGCCTCGGGCGAATTAAGTAGAGCGCAAAGACTTACAAACACAAGCAGCTGCAGGAGCACACTGCAGGCCCGTTACCGTACAGATCGGTGCTGTCGGGCAGAAACCTCATATCTCCATACTTCAACTTGTTTTTAAGCTACATGCCCTGCTTCGTCATACAACAGTGTCACGCAAAAGCAGCGAAGATAACTGATCTAAAATAATCTATAGTAACTACTTCGGACACAGCTTATTTTTCCCGCATTTGCTGAAAAGTAACAGTTTTGGACAGTTTTACCGGCGATGATAGTAAAGGACCATTAGTCCATACCTGCATTTCCACCCACCATCCTTCCAGGCTATGGGACCGTGACGGGGACTTGGGATCACAACCGCAACTATAGATTCCATAGCCTGTGGCAAAAAAAGAAAGAAATGCTAACAATAACAGCTTAAATTTGCAAAAGTTGAAAAAGCATCTCCCTCCCTCACTCCTGAATAATGGTAATGGTCATTGCAAAATGGTCAACCCACTCAGGAGTGGGAGGAAAAATGGATGAGGAGGACTGACAGTTTTGTATTATACCATTCTAAGGGTATATGTTCACACTACCTGCCTTTTATGAAGAATAAACCGCAGCCTGGGGCGTTTGTTTAATGCAAAAAAACAAAAGGAAAAAAAAGAAGGGGTGGAGGGCGGAGGCGGTCGCCCATAACTCTATGGAACTTACTGAATATCGAAAACAAAGTTTTAAACTAGTAGCAGGGGGTAGATGTAAAGATTGTGGAACTGTATGGCATAATTATCCTCTAAAATGTATTGATCTTTTATAGACCAGCTGCCAGAGACGAGCATCGAGGTCTGTATTTTTCCTCCCCCGCTCTGCCCGGGCACAGGAGCTCACGCTGCTGGACCACGACTTGCGTATTAATTGTGATATTAATATGAATAGGCCTGCCTTTAAGAAAATACAACTCCACAGTGAATATAGCATACATACAGTACGATGTAACTATATGAAGTAATAATAGGTTTGATATATTGTTTTGTTCAGTAGAAGAGGAGGAGGGATGCTGGTGGTAGTCGGGTCAGTGTGGGTACCTCGGTGGCTGATAGTCCTGGGGACTTGTTTCCATTTTGTGTAGAGTCATGACTGGATAGCTGATAAAACACGGTCCACGTCATAAGCGCATATCTGAAAGAAAAGAAATACACAATTTTCAACTCCCTTCCCTCCGTTCTGCCAGAAAAACGCTCAGATTAGCACCCTCTATAAGAGGACATTATGCGGTCATTAGCAGAGACTGTCCCTGTCTTCAACAAATGTTGTATACATAAGTGTATGCAGTGCATAGTTTACAAAATCTCTGCCTACATTTTTAAGCATCATTTACCGCCATTCATGTTTAAACGGTGTGGAAAAACTCTGAGACTTGAAAGTCAATAAGTATATTCACCCTTTTGAAAATCTATGCCATTTATTTCATCTAAAATTACTGCATTTCTCAAATACAGGCATTGCGCTGAATTATAATACACCTGGAAAAGTTGTTCCTTATACAAGTGCTGCATTTTGAACTTGAATTGTACCTTGAAAGAGGGCTTTTAACGATACAGTGACATCCAGCTAACGTTGACAAAATTGTTCAGGTACATTCTGTCACATTTATTGAACATGGACGGAATGTAAACAGACACATATAAAGCAATATGGGGGAAACTAAGGGGGTTTATGTAAACTACTTATGTTGCCCTTGGCAATGGACAATGACATGTTAACATGGTCCTTTTACAACTACCGAATTATTCACAGTCTGTGTTCATCTTTGAACCAGATAAGCCACTGGTTCTCAAACCGGTGTCCAGGGACCCGCAGGGGTCCTTGAGGGGGTTCCAGCAAAATGAGGAATAGTTTACACAAATTAACTGTATTTTTCAGCAATTCGAAAATAGCTTATTGTACAAGCTCACAACACATTGCATGACATGCAAAAAAAGGGATGAGACCAAGGCACTTTCCTGGTCTCAATGAGGAAAATAGTTTATCCACCTTTTTTATAATTTTTCTGCTAAGAGGTGGGTTGGACTTATTGCGCTCTTATAGTAATGTATAGCAGTGGTTCTCAAACTTTTTCATGTCAAGGACCCCCTAATTGACACTTATTACCCCGCGGACCCCCATTTGAAAAGATAAGCCAGGGACCCCAATAAGAGAAGGTTTTTACGGCTCTCTAGCAGTGATTCTCAACCATTTTAATTTCAAGGACCCCCAGTTTGACATGCATTAGGCTACGGACCCTCATTTAATGGCATTTATACCTCTGGGACCCCAATTCACATTGTAAAACCAATGTTAATTTAACTCTGAGAGTGTACAAATGGAACCAAATGGACCCGTTAGGGTCCATTTGGTTCCATTTGTACACTCTCTGAGTTACAGACCCATAAGGGTCCATTTGGTTCCTGTCCATCATTTAGCTGGGGACCCCCTGGAACCCCCTCAAGTACCCCTGGGGGTCCCCGGACCCCACTTTGAGAACCAATGATGTATAGGATGCTGTGACTTTCTAATTAATTCAGTATTGGAGATGCTATTGTTGATGTGTTTTGTTGCTTGATTATCCTCACTTCTGGTCATATGCTGAACCTACTATGATGCAATTTCCTACTCAGTGGTTGGTGTAACACATAGCCTTTTCTTGTTTTATAACAGACTGTTTTCTTCTTTTTGTTTGTTGTTGTGTGTGTTTTTATGTGGTATATATTAGGATTTCATGGTGGGTTTTGTGAGGCTCTACATTTTGTCTTGGTGTGTTTTTTTTAGCCTGCCACCAATCTGTATGGTAATGAGTCGGTGATGTCATGTCCTATAAAAGCCATGTTTGTTCTGCAATCTTGTTTAGTCACCCTGAGGAAGGCGTTGTTCTTTTTATTCTTGCTATTATGCATTAGCCAAACTATTAAAGGCTTTTTAACTTTTCCACAAGAGCGCCTTGGGTCTCTTCCCTTTTTTTGCATCAATTCTGTCACCCAGCTGTACCAAAGAGCACCTTGTTGGAGATTTTTACTCTAGCCAAACAGATGCGACAAATCTTCTCTTACGGGGGGTCCTTCGAACAAACTCTTTTCAGATGGGGGTTCTTAGACAAGTACGTGTCAATTTGGGGGTCCCACATAAAACTGTTTTAGGAACACAGAGATAAATTAGGTGTTCAACCTTTTACGTTCGCTGCCCACCCATCTGACCACTTAACGCGGCAACCGATAGGTTGCCGCGTTAAGTGGTCACGTGGGTGGGCCGCGTGCATTTTCAGAGCATGTTTATTTCAATGATCAATCAATTGGTTGCGTTCCTCCACGGCCTAATAAAAATTTCAATCAATTCAATCAATCAAAGGAACTAACGTAGTATACAATAAGTTCTTATTTATCGGTATGACTTTTTTTAATATTAACGTTGCATTATCATTCAAAAGTGTTTCGCCAATCTTTTGAGGGCCCACTTGCAATACCCTCACGGCCCACACAGGTCGAGAACCACCGAGATGACAAACAACCCAAAGCGAGCCACACACACAGACAGCCACCTATACATCTCCTCCACCCGCCGCCCCGCCCCCCCCCCCTGAAGCCACGTGCTTCGCCCCATATTCCCACGCCCACGCTCTCTCTCCCTCCCCAGCATGCTCCACGTTTTTCCCCAGTCAGTCATCCAAGTCAGTTAGGCAGTCAATTAGCCCCGGCCCAGTCTATCAGGCGGGTCAGCGTGGGTGTGTGTTAGAGAAAAACCAACAGCAGTGCAGACGGGGGGCCGGGGCGGTCCCCACGGGGACCCACACTCTCTTACACGCCACGACCCCCACGTGCCGCCTCATTATTAGGTTAACTGGCATGCGTGGGCGGCCGAACGACCGCGCATCAGTGTTCGCCCGGGCAGGAATGACAGGCGGAGCTTACAAGGAGAGTGACAGGGGCGTGGGCGGCGAAGTCGATGGCCTGGAAGCCCCCCCAGGGAAGGTGATTGTGCGTTAGAATGAGTGTGTGTGTGTGTGTGTGTGTGTGTGTGTGTGTGTGTGTGTGTGTGTGTGTGTGTGTGTGTGTGTGTGTGTGTGTGTGTGTGTGTGTGAGAGAGAGAGACAGTGACATGGGGAGTGGAGGCACGCCACACGCCGCTGCCGTCTTCTGCACGCGTCTGTCTCACTGAGAGGCGACCGTGTGGGCGGACAAGCTTCTTGTTGAACACGCTGTTCCCCATCATAGCGTTGGTGTGTGTAGACTATAGACTACTGGGCCAGAGGAAGACCCTCACGTTGATGGACCGACCCTGACTGGGGCTGGTGGGCCACTAGGTGGCGCCACGGAGGCTGACTTTGCACAGATATGGGGTTCTGGTTAAAGCCGTACTATGTAATCTTCATTTTAGTTTGTCTTTTTCTGCGACACTTCTCGTATTGTATCTCAGTTGTGGGTCACAGCGCTTGTCTACACGGTACATAGTACCTATCGAAAGGGAATGCTAGCGCCCAAGGATATGCAACAACACGTTGTCATAAGCGGTATTCATTAAAATTAAAAAATACATGAATAATATTTCTGGTACATTAATCAGTAATATTCGAGATTAGCTCTGGAAAGTCACACACACACACACACACACACACACACACACACACACACACACACACACACACACACACACACACACACACACACACACACACACACACACACACACACACACACACACACACACACACACACACACACACACACACACACACAAACTTTAATAACAGTGTCTAAAAATTCTAATAAATAACTAAATCCAGGTCTAAACTTAGCCATACCAGCCGTGCCTAACCATTAATTAAATCACACCAAACCCATGTCTTAACTTAAAGAAACACTTCACCCATTTTAAACCTATCTTCATATAATTGGTCCTCACTAATGCTCATTAAAATAAAGCACCATTGTCTACTCGGTCTGAGTGTGGACACTTCCTGGAAAGTTAGCATGCTGAGATACAAGCCATTGTTGTTGCATTAATAAAAAATATATAATAAAAAGTTCGTAATCTTGTTTGAATTTACCAAACCCGATACCGATGATGTCACTGGTAGGCAGGTTTCTGAACCGTCCACAGCCCTCCTCTGAGACACAGAGTTAGTAGACAAAAACGGTACCATATTTCAATGAGTAATAGTGAGGACCAATAGAAGACAGGTTGAAAATGGGTGAAGTGGTCCTTTAACCACATTAACATTGAACTCAAATGAATTAAATCAAATCAAATCACAACAAACCCAGGAACATTCCCTGAGAGGGAATTGAACCCAGAAAGAATCACTTCAATGTGCAGTATAAACACTAGTGTTACAACAGACAACAAAGGAGCCTCTAGAGTCACCACTCTCTCAAGCTTAACGTATTAAAAACGAGGGATTTAATTATCGATTTCAGACGGAATAGTAATAAACCAGAAGCCGACATCATCCACGGCGAGGACGTACAAA
The DNA here is from genome assembly GCF_963454915.1 of Gymnoscopelus microlampas. Taxonomy (NCBI): domain Eukaryota; kingdom Metazoa; phylum Chordata; class Actinopteri; order Myctophiformes; family Myctophidae; genus Gymnoscopelus; species Gymnoscopelus microlampas. Next base: position 15,337,769 of record NC_139956.1, on the reverse strand, counting down.
TTGAAGATTCAAAGTGTTTATCAAACATTAATCGAAAGTCTTGAAACTTTCATATGTATTTGCTGGTTTAATGGGTTGTCTGTGTGAAGGACAAGAATAGCCTAAAATGGTATTGTGAAACTAAAGTCTGCTCTAAAATAATAATCGGTGCCCAGCTAAAAAAAAAAGAGCTGTGTGCTTCTTCCTTTGGGAGAAACAGGTGGCCCAGAAAGCAAATGAAATTATTAGCAAACCTGACCATGTTCCGTCCGGTGAATTCACTGAGAAGCCCTCAGGCTGGCGTTATAATGTGCCTCTTAGGGGAGCAAACCACTACAAAAAGTCCTTCACTACTTATTTTCTTTTACTGAGCATTAGCTGTATTATACGATATTTTTTTTGGGGCCATTTCCCTGAGCCTTTATCTATTACTTTACAGATATGTAGTGCAGACCAGTGGTGGAAAAAAGTACTCAAATGTTTTACTTAAGTAAAAGTATCAATACTGCAATGTAGAAGTACTCTGTTACAAGTAAAAGTCCAGAATTAAAAATGCACTTGAGTAAAAGTACAAAAGTATTGGCATCATTGGCAATGTACTTAAAGTACCAAAAGTACTGAAATGATTGAAAATAGCCGATCTACAAGCTCACAACGCGTCGCGTTGTGACCTTGTAGATCTGCTATTTTCAAATAGCAAATAAAATAGGACGAAAGTGGTTATTGTATGTTTCATAATATCATCATTTATATCTGAAAAGTAACTAGTAACTAAAGTTATCAAATAACTGTAGTGGAGTAAAAGCACAATATTTGCTCTGTGATGTAGTGGAGTAGAATTAAAGTATTGGACATTGGAAATACATTAAGTAAAGTAAAGTACCTCAAAATTGTACTTTAAGTACAGTACTTCAGTAAATGTACTTAGTTACTTTACACCACTGGATATATGCAGCAAATGGTCCAGCCGGCCTGGAATCAAACCGCGGACTCGTTGTCAGCCTAACTATTTGGTCGCCCCCCAAATAGTCCAAATCATTACTTCTGCCATCAGAACGCTGTTGGACACAAACAGTAGTCATTTTAAATGATTTTATATGAGCAAAAATGTTTACCTTATTTTTTTATTCTGTTATGTTTGTTTGTTTGCTTTTGTATGCTTTCGGCGGCCGCCACTTGTTGTTTCCTTGTGCTGTTGACCCCATGTGTGTTGATCTGTTGTCTCTCCGAAATAATGCCTTCCGTGCTTGTGGTGTCTTTTGTGTCTTTCTTGTGTGTGTGTGTGTGGAGTGGGTGGGCCGCCGCCGACGTATTACCCTTCTCGGGGATAAATAAAGAAGTAAGTCTGGGACGGATTCTAAAGTGTAGCAGCTGTGAGCTATATCCGTTTCAAATTGTGTGGAAGTCACCACGTGGGCTAGGAATTGGTTAGGAAAAAACAACGTGTTTGAAACAAGCGCTGGTTCACATTTCCAGGCCCCAGCAGCCCGGTCTGTCGAGCTCTGCCTCCGTCAAAACCGAAGCCTTATTTATACCACCGGTGTGCTGGGGCCGCGCAGCGAAAAAAGCCGATCTGCAAGCTCACGACGCGTCGGACCCGCGGGCGCGCCGTGAGCTTGTAGATCGGCTATTTCCGGCACCAGGCGCGCAATGAATTATAAATGAAGCTCGACAGCGTTGAGGTGTCACACCTGGGTGGAGTGGACTGGAATACACGGTTGCCATGTGATAGATGCCTTACGCCTTAACTGTACAGTGAGTGCTCAGCAGCTGTGAGCTATATCCGTTTCAAATTGTGTGGAAGTCACCACGTGGGCTAGGAATTGGTTAGGAAAAAACAACGTGTTTGAAACAAGCGCTGGTTCACATTTCCAGGCCCCAGCAGCCCGGTCTGTCGAGCTCTGCCTCCGTCAAAACCGAAGCCTTATTTATACCACCGGTGTGCTGGGGCCGCGCAGCGAAAAAAGCCGATCTGCAAGCTCACGACGCGTCGGACCCGCGGGCGCGCCGTGAGCTTGTAGATCGGCTATTTCCGGCACCAGGCGCGCAATGAATTATAAATGAAGCTCGACAGCGTTGAGGTGTCACACCTGGGTGGAGTGGACTGGAATACACGGTTGCCATGTGATAGATGCCTTACGCCTTAACTGTACAGTGAGTGCTCGCATTTTTAGCACGGGGTGGCCCCAGTGGGACCGTTTGGCGGCATGTTTGATCTAGATGGAGCACGCTTTGGTTTTCATCCCCCAAGACACTTCTAAGTGTCCCGAAAGGGGACACATCACTCGCTGGTTAAAATGTTTATTCATGCGGGCCGCTGAAAATGTAGTCCAGCGTTACACCCGGGTTTCTACTGTTGTTGCAAGTTTAATCTTTTCCCCTGCCCCGCTGGTCATTAGCGAGTCACGAGCAAGCGCTCTAATAAGACAGGAGACACGCCGTGTTTCGCAACCGAAAGGGGTCGGGCGGGCCGCTCAGATTCCTCCGCTGTCAGGGAGGATGTTGACAGGAGCGCCGAACGCGAGGAACGCTCCCGCTCAACCTCCGGCAATGCCGCAATTACTGTCAAGGTGCCCTTGAGCAAAGAAGCTGTTCCAGCGCTGCTATATGCTGTATTGACGTCTGTGTGCGTGCGCGTGTGTGTGTGTGTGTACTTGTAATACTATACTTGTGCGGGCCAAATGTACCCACAAGTATAGTAGAATTTGAGAAATAGACATTGTGAGGACAATTTCCCCGGTTGTCACAAGCGAAATGGTCGTTTTTATGGTTTGAGACATTTATTTTGGGATTAGGGGTGCCGGTGCCGCGCTATGAGCTTGTAGATCTGCTATAGAGTATGCTTGATTTATAATTGTGCGCCTGGGTCGCACACCGAAAATGGACGATATCTGTTGTGGGCTTGTAGAGCTGCTATTTACGTTGTGCGACACCAGTGCATATCTACTGTACGTACAGTATAACTCAGGTTTTAGGGTTAGGGTTTAAAATGACAAAATCTAGGGTAAAAATTACATTTATAAAATTTCCGTCCCCACAAGTATAGTAACACAAACGCGTGTGTATGTATGTGTGTGTGCGAGTGCACGCGCCCTCCCCTGTCACTAGCTCTTAAGTCATCGCTGTTTAAATAAGGCCAGTGGAGAGAATCACTCTCGCCAGTATGTTAGCATTATAGACTACCGCTGGTCCAATGCCATATGTGATGACAGCCTTTTATTGATGGCAGCATTGAACAACATGTGCTAAACTGGCACACACAGAGACAAAGGCACGCATGCACGTGCGCGCACAACGCACGCACACACACACACGCGCGCGCATGCCACACAGTCAGTCGGACTGAAATGTATATACAGAGACAACCTGAAAACAGATATACAAAAATACGCACCTGGATACTCACTTACACACACACACACACACACACACACACACACACACACACACACACACACACACACACACACACACACACAGACATAAACACTCGAACCCCCTCGAGTGTCCCAGATAGGCCGTTCCAGACTGGACCTGTCCACACTTACGTGATTGACGGCTTGGCCTAAATAGGTTATACTGTGGAGCGGAGTGAGTTGGTGCAGTCTGTACTCACACACACAGTGTGTGTGTGTGTGTGTGTGTGTGTGTGTGTGTGTGTGTGTGTGTGTGTGTGTGTGTGTGTGTGTGTGTGTGTGTGTGTGTGTGTGTGAGTGCGTATAGAGCTGAGGGGGGGGGGGGGCTACCAGAGTCATCTATTGATCCAGTAGACCCCTCAAGGCCACTAATCAAATGACGGGGGTGCAGAGGACACAAGAGAGGCAGTTGGAAGTTTCTCAAGTTTCTCAGACATGCACACACACTGAGTCTGTCAATCTGTTCTCTTTCTTTTCTCTGTCTCTCTGTGCATGTGTGTGTGTGTGTGTGTGTGTGTGTGTGTGTGTGTGTGTGTGTGTGTGTGTGTGTGTGTGTGTGTGTGTGTGTGTGTGTGTGTGTGTGTGTGTGTGTGTGTGTGTGTGTGTGTGTGTGTGTGTGTGTGCGTGCGTGCGTGCGTGCGTGCGTGCGTGCGTGCGTGCGTGCGTGCGTGCGTGCGTGCGTGCGTGCGTGCGTGCGTGCGTGCGTGCGTGCGTGTGCGTAAACGTACCCCAGCACCTGCCTGTCCGAGCCATCCATCACCCTGGTGATTGATGGGTTAACCCCACCAACCAACCAACCAACCATCCAAGCTCTCTGCTGCAGATGGACCTTTCTCCTGCCGCCGGGGCCCAGAGGGAGAGGCCCGTCACTGGGGCAGGACGATCAGAGGAGAGCCTGGGTGTCTGGGGCACGGAGGGCCCTGGAGGTACAGGAGAGGAGGGGGGTGATGACAGACTGAAAGGATCAATGCCATGCCGTGGCACACAGCGAGCCACGGGCCCTAATGGGATGGATGGTGGATGGGTAGGGAGGGGAGGGGAGGGTTGGGTTGGGGGTATATGATGGATGGGTGGTAGAAGAGGTGAACTCTGGGAGAGTTGGCAGCTGATCATTGTTATGGTCGTCATTATGGTTGTTACTATTGTTGCCGTCGCTTGTATCTCTCAGTCTGTCTGTCTGTCTGTCTCTCTGTCTCTCTCTTTCCGTCTCTCTCTTTATGCCTCACAAGGTCAAGGCCAAGGTGGACAAAGTACTCAACCCCAGAACTTGAGTCAAAGTCAGAGTATAGATATAGATCAAATATGTCTCAACTACAAGTGAAACTTGCTCTGTTAAATTTGTACTTGAGTTAAAAAGCATTTTAACTTTTGAAAGTATTTGCTTTTAAAAATACTTAACAATTGCCTTCCAATGCCATATGGATGCTGCTGGGGTTCAGTTGGTTAACAGGAAGACACATTGGGCAGAACCAGTACGGCAGGCAGCCATCTGCCTGGTAGACAGAAACAAAGTACTTTTTATCTTTGTATCCGAGTGTACAACATATTTTTGGATACTTGTGACTACATTTCAAAGACAGATACTTTTGACTCCTCTACATTTCTAGTAAGGACAAATTACATTATGAATGAACCACTTAAGCTCTATTTAAAATAGAGTGAAAATACCAGATCTAAATAAAATAAAATAAATACTTTTTTATGCATTGCCGTATTGAAATGTTGACGTTCTACAAGCTCACAACAGGCTTGTAGATCTGGTATTTTCACTCCATAGGTGGTTAATTCATAATGTAATTATGTAGTGGAGTCAAAAGTAAAATATCTGTCTTTGAAACGTAGTCACAAGTATCCAAAAATACGTTGTAAAGTACACTCGGATACAAACAAAAGAAAAGTACTTTGCTACTGTCTACCAGACAGATGGCTGCCTGCCATACTGGTTCTGCCCAAATACGTCTTCCTGTTAACCAACTGAACCCCGGCAGCATCCTTATTCGGGGTGAACATTAGCCCCCCCCAAAAAAAAGCAGATCTACAAGCTATAAACAGCTTATAGAAGAGGTTAAAGCTAAGTTGTTCCTTGCCACCATCGGGTCTGTGCTCTAAATGTAAAAGTGTCTTGAGACAAACTTGTGATTTTGGGCACCCTAATAAAAAATTAAAAATAGAGAAACAGTAATAACGAATGTGAGCAAACTGGGGCAGAGACACAGCTGAGCGGGTAGAGAGGCCGTCTGGTAATCATCAGAAGGTCACCGGTTTGCCTCGCGGCCCATGCACCACCCATGTCTACGTGTCAAAGTGTCCCTGAGCAAGACACTTAACCCCTAAAAGTGCCCCCCCCCCCCCACCACCACCCTCCCACCCCACTCCCCATCTGAGCAGCCATCAGCTGGGTAGAAGGTGAAACCGAATTTCCCCGGGCAGGATTAACTCATTCAATCCGGGAACGCATCTGTGTCAGTTTTAGATTATTGTACACTTTGGCTATTCAAAAATATCATATATACAAGCTCATAGTGCGGCACCAAGTGCCTGCGCTATGAGCTTGTAGATCTGCTATTTTTGAAAAATCGTGAACATTTGTGCGAATCTTTGAATATATATATATATTTTAAAGCGAACATTTGCAACTCAAATCTTTGCTTCTGGGGGGGTATATAATTTTGGGGGTCCTTGACATGAAAAAGTTTGAGAACCACTCAAATTATTATAGCAACATACGGTTTTCAGAACACTGTTTTGGGATTTAGAAGACATTTGTAGATGTTTTCCGGATTGAATGGGTTAACAAAAGGTCAACCATCATCTACTAATAAGGTGCACATTTGAGTATCTGCAAGGTCACAGCCTCCAAAATGATTCCATCATTTACCGTCGGGTCGGCCCCGTCACCGACACAAATCAGAAATGACTTTGAAATATCACAGAACGTTCCAGTTTTGAAAACACCTCTCCCGGTGCGACATCACTGTGAGAGGGAGAGCGGTGACAATAGCGCACAATCAGTGCTCCCGCGTCCGTGTCCTGAGTTCTAACCCCTTAAGACCGGGAACACATCTGTGTCATTTCTTAAGGGGCTATTAAAAAAAATAGCAGATCTACAAGCTCACTCAGTATTTTTGGAAAAATCTTGGAAACTTTGTGCAAATCTTTTAATATATATATATATTTTTTTTTAAGACGAACATTTTTTACTCCGATCTGTGCTTCTGGGGGGGGTCCCTGGAACAACATATTTTGAGATGGGGGGGTCCGCTGCCAAATACATTTAATTTTGGGTCCTTGACGTGGAAAAGTTTGAGAACCACTCATATAGCGACATACGTTTTTCAGAAAACTGTCAGGATTTAAAAGACATTTGCAGAATTCCCCAAAAGCAAAGATTTGAGTTACAAATGTTTGCTTTAAAAAAATACATATATATATATATATATATATATATATATATATATTCAAAGATTTGCACACATTTTCCACGATAAAAAAATATATATAGCAGATCTACAAGCTCATAGCGCGGCACCGAGCTTGTATATCTGCTATTTTTGAACAGCCAAAGAAATCAAAAAATGACACAGATTCTTTCCCGGTCAAAATGGGCTAATCAATGACTATACAGTGACAGCGAATAGGCTTCTGATTCCATACACCCAGGCAGAGAATAGACAATCATTGACTAATCAGAGCTCCATGGAAGCCAGGCGGGCCCTGCGTACGGTACAGCTGTGCTCAACAAACCAAGCGGCAATTATACTCCCATATACATCATATACTGTTATCAAACCGCCGGACTGAAGCTTATACTGTACATTAGACGTTATCGAACCGCCGGACTGAAGCTTATACACAGCAGGGTGGGCAACCTTTTCGATCACTTAGCCGTTTCCCAATGCTGGTGTGATCACCCAGTGTCCGACATTGCTTTGTATGTCATATTATGGGCTGTTAATTTGAATAATTTAATAAGAATAAGTCAATATTCTTTTACCATTTTCAACCTGGCGTCCCCATTTTGTCATTAAAGGGATATTTCACTTTCAAAAAAACGTGTTGTAATTTTATCGTCTACTCAGGCCTTTGTGAGCCCCCCAGACAGTTTTTAAGTTGCTTGATTCAGTATTTAGATATTTGATATTAATTTTATCAGACACGCCCCCTTCCTATACAAACCCATTGTAACTTCAAACTCCATTTTAACCATGTTAGATTCATCAAAAACACCCATCCTTGGTTCTGGTGACTCATACCGCCCCCCTAATACGTGAGGGGGCCGTGTTTTTTCAATTACTTTTTTCATTTATTTTTAATATTTTTTTAGGAAAATGAAAAAAATAAAATGCAATAAAAAAATAAAATAAAATAAATGAAAAAAAATATCGGAAAAACACGGCCCCCTCACGCATTAAGAGGGCAGGGTGAGTCACCAGAACCAAGGACGGGTGTTTTCGATGAATCTAACATGGGGGGGGTTTGTATAGGAAGGGGGCGTGTCTGATAACATTTATATCAAATATCTAAATACTGAATCAAGCAACTTAAAAATTGATCACCTCAAAAATTGATCAGACTTGGCCTTGTCTGTGGCACATTTTTGATTCTTTTTTTTTTTTTTACATTATTTTGATCATAAGACTCAATTACTGAATGTCTCAGTCTCCAGGTTTTCCTCAGAATATGCATTGTAAACTAATTTACTATGACACTATGTATGACACATTAGGAGTCCACTGGTACAGTGGTTCTCTAACCTTTTATTTTCAAGGACCCCCATAACTCAGAGTGCACAAATGGAACCAAATGGACCCTTATGGGTCCATTTGGTCCCATTTGTGCACTCTGAGTTGTAAAGGTTTGTGTGTTCCTGGTAATATCATTTTCCACACATTTGTATGTCCATGGCAAAGATAGAATTATAAACAGAAATGTCCACCACAAGCCAGCATGGCGATGACCCCTGGTCTGACGGTATCGAGCGGTCAGCAAGGCTGCGATATGTTACGCTACACCACACCCGTCCCATCACTGGGGAGTATACGTTCATTTATTGGCCTATTTACGCCAGGTGTACTGGGATTGCTACTTGGACATAGCTATCTAAATTAGATACACACATGCACACATTATCTGCAGGCTTCGCACCGCCCGGTCTGAGCCGATGCGGCCAGGCATAGCGCACGTGCACATCAATTATCCATGCACGTACATACATACATACATACATACATACATACATTCCCCTTCAAGTACACACACACACACACTCACACACACACACACACACACACACACCATCTCTCTCTCTCTCCCCGCCTAACACACACACATCTTTTCATCCAGTTCCGCCTGACCCCCTGAGCAAGCACATTTCCCTAATAATGATTTCATGGCGCTTATGGATTTTCTACTAACTCAGACACACGTACAGAATGTACCTCCCCACCTTCACCGCCCCACCCCACCCCGCCCCAACCCATCATCCCACCCGTGTGTGTGTGTGTCAGTGGTGGAAAAAGTACTCAAATGTTTTACTTAGGTAAAAGTATCAATACTGCAACGCAGAAGTACTCCAGAAGTACTACAATTAAAAGTCCGGAATTCAAAAAAGTACAAAAGTATTAGTACCAAAATGTACTTAAAGTACCACAAGTAGAGGTACTAACATTTTTGAAAATAGCAGATCTACAAGCTCACAACGCGTCGCAATGCGACTTTACTCCAGTAAAGTAAAAGTACCTCAAAATTGTACTTAAGTACAGTACTTGAGTAAATGTACTTAGCTACTTTACACCAATGGTGTGTGTGCTTGTGTGCGCGCACGTGCGTGCACGTGTTTAGGTGTAGGTGTGTGGGTAATGTGTCTGTGTGCGAATCATGGCTGTGAACTGTCCACACTGCAGAGAACGCAGCTATTGACATCTTAATGCGATAAAGAGCAAAACAAACATTAGTATCTCGATCGTTATAATTATCTTCTGCCTAGAGGCTTGAAATGAATAATTCATAGTGCTTAATTAAATGGGTAGTGTAGACACGTGTATGCAGTGTCTGTGTGTGCGTGTGTGCGTGTGTGCGTGTGTGTGTGTGTGTGTGTGTGTGTGTGTGTGTGTGTATGTGTGTTTTCGGGACAGTAACATTCATTTAGATTATTTAATTCTGACTGTCCCGTCAGAATACGGAGTGAGAGAGTGAGTGAGAGAGAGAGAGAGAGAGAGGGAGTGCAGAGGATGAAATAGGCGGCCCGTTCGACCTTCAGCGTCGTTCCGGCGGTCGCAAAGGAAGATTGTCAGCCATTTAACATCAATGAGCGTCCCTTTATACGTTTAACAGCCAGCATAATAACTAACCAGCCACTGCACTTCACAGAGACAGAATGCATGCACACGCACACGCGCACGCACACGCACACACGCACACACACACGCACACGCACACGTACACACGTACAAATGTGCTGCCGAGTGGCTCCAGCAGTGTAACAAAGCGAAGTGTGGGATCTCTAATGCGATCAATAGAGGAGTCAAGGCCAGGCTAGTTAAATGGCACCAAGGCAGACAGTTACTCGACTCTCCCTGTGATTAACGTCTCCTCTGCAGCCACAGAAAGGCTCCGTGATGGCCCCCCGGCCCCGACACTGATAACACGCTAGATTTGTTACAATGCAGATGGAGGAATGTTACGCGCGCACACACACACACACACACACACACACAGGGACATGATGACACAATGGTGTCAGGAGAGAACAACCTGGCCCTCAATGTTTACAAGACCGAAGATGCTGAACAGGGGAGTATATAGGAAGCAGGGCGGAGAGCAGACCCACATTTAAATAGAGAGCGCTGCAGTGGAGAGGGTCTGTCACTTCAATTTTCTCAGCGTCCACTGAGGTTGTACAACACAGCCCAAGCAGTGAGGAAGGCACACATGTAACGCCCGGGATTCAAACCCAGGTGGAAAGCCAAGATCTTATACACACTAGCCTAAAGGGGAATTCCCCCTTAGCAGAGGGGGATATTATAGGCTTTTGCTCTTCTGGCTTTTCGTGTCCCTTCCGGTGCAGGAGATCCGGATTCGAATCCCAAGTGTTACACACAGCAATGCCGCTATTTTGCATGGCTGCATCAATGCCTGGCATGGAAACCGTACTGGCCTCAACCGCAAAGCACTGCAGAGGAGACCCAAGTTGTCCCATGCAGGTTCAATTCCAGGCCATGGCCAGCAATGTGTCAAATATGACTGGGCGACGTGTCCTTGAGCAAGACACTTAACCCCCACCTGCTCTGTGCCCCTCTGTGGGCAGCGATCAGCTGGGTTGAGCTGAAACCAAATTTCCCCCGCCGGGAGCAAGTATAGGTCAATATTACATATAATTTGGGGGTCCTTGACATGAAAAGGTTTGAGAACCATTGATGTAGGACATAGTTATGATGGATGTTGTGTGAACAAAATTCGCAGGCTTCTCAAAGATCAGAGCTACCCCCAACCACAGACTGTTTCAGACCAGTGTTGATTTTGATTTAGTTTTAGTTTTAGAGTCTTTTGAATAAAAATCCATTTAGTTTTAGTCATATTTCAGTCATCTGAAATGTTTTAGTTTTTGTCTAAATTTTGTCGACTAAATATCATAAGATTATAGTTGACTAAATCTATAGTTGATTTAGTTGACTAAAATGTATTTTGGCGGTGCCTTGATGGTGTCGTAATGGCTGGTTTTACACTTGGTTGCGCTCTGATCTACAAGCTCACAACGCGTCGCAGCGTGACGCGTTGTGAGCTTGTAGATCGGCTATTTTCAGAGCGCAACCAAACATAAAATGACTCGTCTTGTAGTTCTACTGGACCTCTTCTCCACTAGTCCCTCACTAACATTTTAGTCTAGTTTTTATTTGTTGACGAAATTGTCAAATATTTAGTCTAAGTTTTAGTCATCATAGCTTAGTTTTTATTTTGTTTTTATTAGGTAGTCGACGATCATTTTTCGTCATAGTTTTAGTCGACGAAATCAACACAGTTTCAGACGCTACCAGGTATAGGCAAGTGGCTTCATAGCCACAGAGCAACTGGCAGTAGATTAATAAACAGCTACTTCCCCCAGACAATTAGTCTTGAGAACAAACGAGCCAGGAACAATAAAATACCCATCCCTGCCATTTTAACAAATGTCTCTCATACAGTATATGCCATGCCTCCATGCCAGCGTTCTCACAGATGCAGGCATGAAAAGGTCTCCCGCTCCCGTTTTCTCTCGTAGATGCACACATATGTTGCACCCCTACTTATACCTGCGTCTTTGTTTCACCCTGACTGCGGTGCCATGACAACTGAATACCCCTCGGGATCATTAAAAGGTCCACACACACACACACACACACACACACACACACACACACACACACACACACACACACACACACACACACACACACACACACACACACACACACACACACACACACACACACACACACACACACACACACACACACACACACACACACACACACGTATAACTGTACTTGCGAGGACATCAGTGTTTTAGGATGGTGATTTTATAAATGCCATTTTAAAAATAGTCTTTGCCATTTTTAACATTTTTAACGCTGAAAATAGCCGATCTACAAGCTCACCACACATCGCGCAGCGACAGGGGTTGGAAGCTTGTAGACCCAACATTTTAGGCGCACCACACCGGCACACACTGCTATTTTCAAACATTTTAGTACTTTTACTTTTGGCACACAATAAGTATATTTTGATGCCAATACTTTTGTACTTTTACTCAAGTGACATTTTGAACACAGGCCGTTTACTTGTAACAGAGTACTTACAGTACATTGTGGTATTGATACTTTCACTTAAGTAAAAAATGCCAGTACCCTTTCCACCACTGCACTTGACCCTCACAAGTATAGCAATACAAGCACACACACACACACACACACACACACACACACACACACACACACACACACACACACACACACACACACACACAGTTGCCGTGCTTGTCAGCACTCACTCACTCACTCACTCTCCGTCCTGTTTTCCTCGCATGAGTTGATAGAGTGGTCCAATAATACCCAGCATGCTTAGTGCTGACGTGCCAGCGGGCAGCATGGTCTGAACGCCGCACTAATGCAACCGTCCGTCCACTCACCTCATTATGCATTAGTGCCACGGCGGCTTTTTTCATTACGCCCAAATGACATTTGGTAGAACCTCCACTAATCAGCCACCCCTCACCACCCCCCCCCCCCTCATCACTCGTGGGAAAAGGGAAAAGGCCCACGCAAACACACACACGCACGAGCGCACGCACACACACACACACACACAAACAAACCACAAACACACACACGCACGAGCGCACGCACGCACACACACACACACACACACGCACGCACGCACACTCACACACACACACACACACGTTTGCACACACACACACACGCACGCACGCACACGCACAAACAAACAAACCGCAAACACACACACAGGCACGGTCCACTTAAGGATGCACAGACAAGATCACAACAGACAGCAGAGCATGACATGCACGCACGCGCACACACACACACACACACGCACACTTGAATGTCTATACTTGTGAAGACACCACAGATTTTATGAATACCATTGCCATTTCCAAACCTGGAAATCTACAGCAGTGGTTTTCAACCCTTTTCATGTCAAGGACCCCCAAATTGACACTTATTAGCCCACGGACCCCCATTTGAAAAGATATGCCAGGGACCCCCTCATAAGACAAGATTGTTACGGCTCTAGCAGTGATTCTCAACAATTTTAATTTCAAGGACCCCGAGTTTGACATGCATTAAGGCTACGGACCCCCATTTAATCTATCTCTGGGACCCCAATTTATATTGTAAAATCAATGTTAATTTAACTCAGAGTAATTTAACTCTGAGAGTGTACAAATGGAACCAAATGGACCTGGGGACCACCTGGCTGGAACCCCTTCAAGGACCACTGGTGGTCCCCGGACCACCGGTTGAAAACCACTGATCTACAGGATCACACCACACTATGCCGCAGCATAGTGAGTGAGATTGTGAGCTTGTAGATCAACTATTTGGAGCACAACACCAGAGTGTATATCCAAGAATAAATCAGGCATAACCCAAACCCTAACCCCGTCTATACCTCGCCTGAATCTTTTCCTATATTGTTAACCCACATCCATGTTTCATGTACTGTAAGGACCAGGAACATGCATAAGGACCCTCACAGCAGTGGCGCATCCAGAACGCTACTATAGGCTGGGCCTGAGCAGGAGCGGGTGGGCACGCAGTTTTTGGGCGGATATTGGACGTTTTGGGGCGTTGTCTTTGTTACTTTATTTCGGTTTTAGGGTTAAGGTTAGGTTTATGTTATTTAATTCTTATTTTTGCCTGATTTTACCAATGTTTTATAAAAAAAATGTCATTATAAAAAAAAATTAAAAAAAATACATTTACAAAAACATTTTTTTTGCAAAATCGATTGGGTGGGCCAGCTTTCTATGTGGGTGGGCCACGGTGGCCCACCCCAGCCCACCCATGGCTGCGCCCCTGCCTCACAGTGTCTACAGTATCTCTCACAATCTACTATACTGTACTTGCGGGGACATTTGACCCTCAGAAGTATAGTAATACAAGAACACACATGCACACACACACGGATGTGTGCCGAGCTGAAGATGCAAACACATCAGAATTACCATCCGCCAACAGAGGTAGGAGGACAGCATGTTTTTGAAGCACACACACAGATAGCGCTCTGAGCACTTTCACCTGCATGTAAATTAAACATGCACACACACGCTCTGCCGGGGTACAGGGTGCCTGTCTGGCTGCCAGAGGATGCAGACATACAGATGCACACAATCACAACAGTGGTGGAAAAAGTACTCACATGTCTTACTTAAAGTATCAATACTTCATCGTTACAAGTGAAAGTCCGGAATTAAACATTTACTTGAGTAAAAGTACAAAGGTATTGGTATCAAAATGTACTTAAAGTACCAAAAGAAAAAGTACTAAAATGTTTGAAAATAGCTGATCTACAAGCTCACAACGCGTCGCATTGCGACGCGTTGTGAGCTTGTAGATCTGCTATTTTCAAATAGCCTACAGTATGTATAAAATAGGGCTGAAGTGGTTCATGTGTGTTTTATAATGATTTATATCTGCAAAGTAACTCGTTTTCAAATAATTGTAGTGGAGTAAAAGTACAATATTTGCCTCTGAGATGGAGTGGAGTAGAAGTAAAAGTACAGAACATTGGAAATACTCCAGTAAAGTAAAAATACCTGTATGTACTTAATTACTTTATACCACTGAATCACACAGTGAGAGACAGACAGACAGACAGAAAGAGAGAGAGAGAGACAGAGAGCAAGATAAAGAGAGGGGAGAGAGAGAGAGAGAGAGAGAGAGCGAGAGAGAGAGAGAGAGAGCGCAAGAGAGAGAGAGCAAGATACAGAGAGAGAGAGAGCGAGAGAGACAGAGAGAGCGAGAGAGAGAGAGAGCGAGAGAGAGAGAGAGAGAGAGAGAGAGAGAGAGAGAATAGAGGATTGGACAGTCAGTGTACAGGGATAATGCCCCCATGAGTACTGACTGAGTGATTAGGTTTAGTGTTTCAACCTTGGGGCCACAGTGGGCAAGGCCGTGTATCAGTGTGTCTCGTGGGTGTACGCGGACACACACACACACACACACACACACACACGTGCACGTGCATGCGCGCGCACGTGTGTGCGTGGCTGCGTGCTGCCCGAGGCCAGCAGTATTACTGTATCGGGGGCTATGGTGTATTGTTTCAACCCTGAGGTGTTTGTTGTTGTTCACACCATTGTGCTGCTGACCTCTACCTGAGCCGAGAGCAGTTGCTTCGCCGAAAATTGTTTTCCCCGACAAAGCCTTGACATATGCTCTCTAGTCCCCCAAATAACATCACATCAATAAAAAGGCTACCGTG
>NC_139956.1:15312389-15317389 GCF_963454915.1 Gymnoscopelus microlampas | reverse complement strand
GGTCCGCGGCCAAATACATATAATTTTGGGGGTCCTTGACATGAAAAAGATTGAGCACCACTGATATAGAAACATAGGTTTTTCAGAAAACTGTTGAGATTTAGGAGACATGTAGAATCGGCTTCAGGTCTCAATGGGTTAACGATGAATGTATTTACTGCGAACGCCCTCATTTAAATTCCAGACTTCAAATAATGAGATTCGCGAGCCTTATTTGTGTGAAAAATATAGAAGACATATGGCTGTATGTCTGAGGGGCCTCATCCATTCTTTATCCCTCTGTATTGTAATAAGGAAACCTGGTATAGGCCTGTCTCATGCGTGATAGCAGCACATATTATGTACAGGCGTTACATACAAATGACAATTTGCATAAACATGATTGGGGAATTAAGGAGGTGAGTGGGGTTAGGTTTGCATGGAGGAGACGGGGGTGGCGGGGGGTGCTGAGATGTATAGATGCAGGGTGGGGTGTTATTGGAAAATAAAAATTCAATTTCTGCTTCATTAGATAAGCTCACAGTGGAGAAATGGGGTGTAGATGACAGAGAGATCAGAGGTGGCTCACAAACTGTATATAATAATGACTCCACTCGAGCTGAAGTAATAATTACTTGAGTAGAAAGTATCTCGTGAAAATACTACTGAATAATTGTTACTTCATACGATCTCATTTATTTTTTTACCCATTAAGACCTGGAACGCATCTGTGTCACTTTCTTTTACACTATTCACTATGGCTATTCAAAAATAGCAGATATACAAGCTTGTAGATCTGCTATTTTTGAAAAATCGTGAAAATGTGTGCCAATCGTAGAATATATATTGTTTTAAAGCGAACATTTCAACTCATCTGGGGGGTCCCTGGAACAAAATATTTTGAGTTGGGGGTCGGCGGCCAAATACATGTCATTTTGGGGGTCCTTGACATGAAAAGGTTTGAGCACCACTGATATAGAAACATACGTTTTTTTCAGAATACTGTTAGGATTTAGAAGACATTTTGTAGAATCGGCCTCATGCCTTAATGGGTTAAATAACATAATTGCAATATCTAAATGATAAATTTATAAATGCTTGTATGTGTAAATGAAATAAACAAAATATAAAATAGCCATGTGCAAATTAAGATGTTCTAACTCAGATCACTTTAAATAAAACAAAAGCCCTAATGTAAGTATTGTTTAGTCTGTCCACCATTCTTCTGTGTGTGTGTGTGTGTGTGTGTGTGTGTGTGTGTGTGTGTGTGTGTGTGTGTGTGTGTGCGGGTGTGTGTGTGTGTGTGTGTGTGTGTGTGTGTGTGTGTGTGTGTGTGTGTGTGTGTGTGTGTGTGTGTGTGTGTGTGTGTGTGTGTGTGTGTGTGCGTGTGCGTGTGCATGTACGTGTGTGTGTGTGTGTGTGTGTGTGTGTGCGTGCGTGTACAGGATTCAAGCCTACACCCTTGGGTGCACCCCTGGAACCTGTGCGAGTATATAATGATAATGCATATTCAAAACGTGCAAAATGGGGCATAATTAATGGAAAGCTATGTGCCACTATTGAAACAAAGCATATACAGATACATTCGGCATCGGGCTTTCCAAACAATTCCAAATAAACACAAAGGCATTATGCTTCAAAGTACGTGATGGCAGAGTGTCAGGCCTCGTGTCGAGGGCTCAGTCACTCAGTGAGAAAATGAAACATGTCTTTCACTCAGTGAATTAACCACTTGACCCTCAGCATCCCTATTCTGGGGGATCTACTAGCTCAACGTGTCGTAACACTTGCAGATCAGCTAGTTTTGCCAAAGACATTTTGTGTAGAGTGAAAAAAAAGAGCATATACTCAGTACAATTGCAACTCAGGTCCGTTTTACGAAGATGGTTTAAAGTGGTCATTGCAGTGGCTCCCAAATAATGAGTCACCTTTTTTATGGCTCACCCCATATTCTTTCTATAGTGAAAATAGAGGATCTACGAGTTCAAAGATTTTTGCTAGTAAATGTCTGATTTTTTTTTACTTCTAGATCGAATATTTTCTGTATTTTTGAAATTGCACAGATAGAAAGCCCATACATTTTTCCCTTGGAGGTTTTCGAAAATATTTATATTAATTATCTTAAGCCTAGAACCAAGCCATCCAGGCTCCTGGTGAATAAAATATTTGATTCTGTGTAAAAAAAAAAAAAATTTTTAAAGAAAACTTCAAAAAAGGGTATTAATTAAGTATACAGTATAAGTAATTAAATATTCCCCCAAAAATTGACAGAGATTCAAATGTTTTATGGTCATGATTCACCAGGAGCCTGGATGGCTTGGTTCCACAACGCTTAAAATATTTTTGGGGGAATTTCTATGGGAAAAGGGAATGGGCTTTCTATCTGTGGAATCACAAAATGTCCGTCACTGCTATGCCCTATAGGGCTTCAGTGATTCATTTATAATGGATTTTTGTAGTATTTTGGGTCCCTGGGGGACACATGAAAATGTTCTGTATCTTCTGGGTCTGGAGCTGAACAAAGTTTGGACGTGCTGACAGAGTGTCAGGCCTCGCGTCGAGGGCTCAGTCACTCAGTGAGAAAATGAAACATGTCTTTCACTCAGAGAATTGAATTAAAGCGAGCGGCCCAGGGAAAGGCCCGCTGCCAAGCCTGCCGCTTTGCTTGGCGTACAAAGTGGCCCTTTAGGGGTTGGAGGCCGTGGTACAAGTTGGCAGGACGTCTCATGTACTTGGGGTGGGTCCTGAGGGGGCGTGCTACTGTGTGTGTGTGTGTGTGTGTGTGTGTGTGTGTGTGTGTGTGTGTGTGTGTGTGTGTGTGTGTGTGTGTGTGTGTGTGTGTGTGTGTGTGTGTCGCACTGTACATTAGCTGTGATACTTTAAGTGTAGAACATTGTAAGTGTATCGTAATGTATAATTCAGTGTGTGTGTGTGTGTGTGTGTGTGTGTGTGTGTGTGTGTGCACGCTGTACTGTACCGTATGTTGGCAGTGTCACTGTAGGTGAACTTTGCATATTATTCAGTGTGTGTGTGTGTGTGTGTGTGTGTGTGTGTGTGTGTGTGTGTGTGTGTGTGTGTGTGTGTGTGTGTGTGTGTGTGTGTGTGTGTGTGTGTGTGTGTGTGTGTCTCTTGGTGTTGGACTACCACTGTGCATACAGTATGTGCATGTGCGTGTGCGTGTGTGTGTGTGTGTGTGTGTGTGTGTGTGTGTGTGTGTGTGTGTGTGTGTGTGTGTGTGTGTGTGTGTGTGCGTGCGTGCGCGTGCGTGCGTGCATACTGTATGTTGGCAGTCATGTCGCTGGCAGGGTTCCCCGTCTGACACCAGTCGGAGACCCCTTTCCAACCCCCCCCCCCACTACCGCACCACAAACTACACCCCCCTCAAAACCCCCCCAACTCTCCCCCACTCCCTCCCTTCCGGGGCCTGGGGAGTGGGGGAGGGGGGGCCTTCCCTCCCTTTCCCCCAAACCCCCCCCCTTTCTCTCCCCTCTTCAGTCAGTTGTTTTTCTATCGATCTTAATGACAGGGCTCATAATCATTGTCTGCATACATTAATGACTCGTCGTGTGACATCTCAGAATGTCCCCCCCACGTCTCTATTATTATTATGGATAATAACCCATTGAGACCTGAAGCCGATTCTACATGTCTCCTAAATCTCAACAGTTTTCTGAAAAACGTAATTTTCTATATCAGTGGTGCTCAATCTTTTTCATGTCAAGGACCCCCAAAATTATATGTATTTGGCCGCGGACCCCCATCAAAATATTTTGTTCCAGGGACCCCCCAGAAGCAAAGATTTGAGTTAAAAATGTTCGCTTTAAAAATATACATATTCAAAGATTTGCACACATTTTCATGATTTTTCAAAAATAGCAGATCTACAAGCTCATAGCGCGGCACTCGGTGCCGCGCTATGAGCTTGTAGATCTGCTATTTTTGAATAGCCCAAAGTGTAAAATAATGCTTTTTAGCTCAAATCTAAAAATGAGACAGTTCCAGGTCTCAATGGGATAAAGTTGTCTATTATGGTTATTACCGTACCCTCTCTCTCTCCTCTCTTCTCCTCCTCCTCCTCCTCCTCTAGTTGCCCTCCATGCCGCCCGCCCCTCTGTCCTACATCTGTTTTTCATCCATAACCACGGGCAGCTCACTTCCTTTTGTATATTTGCTTTATTGAGACAGTAGAGAGAGAGAGAGAGAGGGAGGGGGAGAGGGTGGTGGGGGGGGGCTATAAGGGCGTGGTTCTGATGGGATCTATGAGGGGGAAGAAATGTTTTTGTTTTTTACCACTTAATCCCCATATTCTTTCTATAGTGAAAAAATAGAGGATCTACAAGTTCAAAGATTTTTGCTATTTTCGAACTTTTGAAACATTTATATTTTAAGAATATCGCCAATAGTGACGCCCCAAAACATCAGGGTCAAAGTATAAAGAACCGGTTGCAGCAGAGCAGAACAGATGAAATAAACGTTTCATAAACGCCTAGATATATATATAAATATATACAGTACAGTATGTACAATAAAACATAATCCTGTGCTGTGTATTTACGCCTTTGGCTCCTTCCCGGCACGGTTGATTGATCATGCAACAAAGAAAGAAATAAGGAGGAGAAAGAAAAAAAAGCACACTCAACTCAAGAACAAATACACAAACTTTAACACAGAAGGACGACGTAACACAACCGAGAACGCACACACACACACCCACACACACACACACACACACACACACACACACGGATAAAGTTTCCAAAGCCCCAAAAAAGTTGAAGAACCGGCAAAAATGAGCACCGACTAAAAATAAAAGCTGGCTGAACAGGTAGCTGGCTTCATTAAAAATGGATCATTGACCGTGCTATTAACGGTGGAGCGGTCACACAGACCTTCACCAGACAGACAGATGTGCTGCTACAGGCCTGCAGGGATACTTATCCACTCATTTAGACTCTAGTCGCGCGCGAAACGGTGTCTCGCGCCCCGCAAAAAAATAGCCGATCTACAAGCCCCAGGACGCG
>NC_139956.1:15279889-15307389 GCF_963454915.1 Gymnoscopelus microlampas | reverse complement strand
TCCAAACATGCAAACAAGACCCGCTTTAATTACTTAAGTCTATATTAGTAGCTGAATGACTAGTATTAAAATGCTATTGTCTTTTTTTATGTCCAATGTATTTGTATCTAAGTTCATAAAGTTAACATAAGTATAACTAAATGCATTTGAAATAAAACAAAACAAATCTGGATTCCAATTCAATAATGGCAAAAACTACATTCTGGATAGCAAAAATAGCAGATCTACAAGCTCAAAACGTGTCGCAGTGTGCGACACGTTTTGAGCTTGTAGATCTGCTATTTTTGCTACTTTTGAGTGACATAGAATGGCGAAAAAGTGCGACACGTTTTGAGCTTGTAGATCTGCTATTTTTGCTACTTTTGAGTGACAGAATGGCGAAAAAAAGTTAAAATACGGAGAGACAGTACATGTATGCAATGTGCCCCTCTGGAGTGAGTGTGGAGATATAGTGGCCCTCTCCATCATCAAAGTTGCTCACCCCTGACATAGATAGACCTTTATGAATATAAATGATTCTTGATTTCATTCACCTGTTTGATTCCCATAGCTGACGTTCTTCCACTCGCACCTGATTGATTTTAATTAGGGAGACACAATTGGGCTGCTACTTCTTTATCCAACTCAAGATGACGACCAGACGGTGTATTACTCATTTTAAACTCAAACACTACATTCAAATATGTATCTGAAAACATTGGAGGTGAGAATAAATAAGCAGCCTGGTACTGTAACATAAACATGTTTATAAACAGAACACCCTCGCTTTCTCCCTCAGCATGCATGAGATTCAGGCTACAAACATAGCAACATTCTCTAGCTAATGACTTCCCATAGCTCAAGGGGATGGGGACCCTCTGATTGGTTCAGAAACATACAGGCTACCGTGCCATTTCAACCGGACTTTAACCACTTGGCTATTGTTGTGTTCTCATCATTTCATTGTATGCTCTTTCATCATCTTTCTCACACACTTTTGTCCTTTTATGGTAGTTTGTTATGTTTACTCACACAATGTCTGTGTTCTTTTAATCTGTGTGACGCTAACTGAAGCACTTTGCAAAGCTGTTTTACTGCTATACAAATAAAGTTTATTGTAATTATTATTATGATTATAAATTGAATTATTATGTAGGCTACTCCTCTGCACTGCTCAGTTCTGCATGACATTTATGTTCAGTCTAACAACAATAATAGCAAAGCTGTCCTCCTCTGCAATTCTCCACTGGAAAGGTGGGAGAAGACCTGTTCTAGCTTTGCGTGTGTGTGTGTGTGTGTGTGTGTGTGTGTGTGTGTGTGTGTGTGTGTGTGCGTGCGTGTGTGCGCGCGCGCGCGCGCGTTTGTGTGCATGTGTTAGAGACAGATGCAGCGTGTCAAACCTTCCATGTGTGTCAGCGTGCATCTGTCTGGTTAATTTGAAAAAGAAATAATAATAATACAAATCTGGGTTTGTCAGTCTATGCATGTGTGTTCATTAGAGGAAGGTGTGCGTTTGAATGAGCCTCGTCAGTGTCGTGTTCCGGTTCTGCGTACAGTATGTGTGTCTGTGTGTATTCATGTGTACAGACTACGTGGTGAACACCTGCCCAAGTCGGTGTGTGTGTGTGTGTGTGTGTGTGTGTGTGTGTGTGTGTGTGTGTGTGTGTGTGTGTGGTATACTTGTAAGGGCCAAATGCCCCCACAGTATGGTAGAATTTGAGAAATAGACCATTTTCGTGGGAGGTAGGCCTATACTTGTAGATGTTTACAATTAGCAAAAGATTTAGGTTGGGGTTAGGGTTAGGAGTAGGTACGTATTTAGAGGTTAGGTTTGGGGGTTAGGGTTAATGCCTGGTGTCGTGCATCGGAAAATAGACTAAATGGCCAAAAATATATAATAAAAAATGGCATTCATAAAAGCGCCATCCTAAAATGTTGATGTCCTCACAAGCGTAGTAACACAAACTAAACATGTCTGTCTGTGTGTGTGTGTGTGTGTGTGTGTGTGTGAGTGTGTGTGTGTGTGTGTGTGTGCGTGCGCGTGCGTGTGCGTGTGTGTGAGTACGTGTGTGTGTGTGTGTGTGTGTGTGTGTGTGTGTGTGTGGTGTGTGTGCGTGCGTGTGTGTGTGTGTGTGTGTGTGAGTACGTGTGTGTGCGTGCGCGTGTGCCTGCTGCTCGTCGAGGCATCATGGCGCTATCATAGTCATCTGTCAGCCGACTGTTGATGGAGGCAGCCGGGGACCCTTCACGTGCGCACGCCACGCCAGACAGGAAGTCTCCCATCACGCCGCCGCTCTCCGCCTGCATCACGCTCCTCCACGCTTCAGCTGAAACCAGAGGAAGAGGAGAGAGAGGGCCACAAACACTGAGGTGGGGGGGGGGGGGGGGTGAGATAACAGTTCGATAGAGAGAGAGAGAGAGAGAGAGAGAGAGAGAGAGAGAGAGAGAAGGGGGAATGAGAGGAGAGGATGGAGAGAGGGGAGAGAGAGAGAGAGAGAGAGAGATTGGTTGTTTTGGACACGCATCGTTTTCCCTCCAAAGGACTCTGGCAGCTGTCGTGTGAGCAAGAGAGGAGAAAGAGGGAGAGAGAGAGAGAGAGAGAGGGGGGGGGGGGAGGGTGCAGGGAGCAATAGAACAGTGGTTCTCAAATGTTTTCATGTCAAGGACCCCCAGATTAATATGTGTTTGACCGTGAACCACCCCCATCTGAAAATATTTTGTGCCAGAGATCCCCATACAAGATTTGCGCTGTTAATATGCTTAAAAAATATTCCTATTATCATTTATTTATTTTAATTGCAGATCTACAAGCTCACAATGCTTAGATGCAACTCATTGTGAGCTTGTAGATCTGCAATTTTCAAATAGCCAATGTATAGGGTTATAGTGGTCACATAGATGTATGCTATATTATCTAATTTTGCTGGGAACCCAATGGAACTCCCTCAAGGACCCCCCTGGGGGTCCCCGGACCACACTTTGAGAACCAGTGCTATAGAGAGCCGCACGGTAAAAGGAGAGGAGGGAGGTCGCCTGGGGAGACAAGGCAAGTTTATTTGTATAGAAGACATTTCAACAACGAGGCAATTCAATGTGCTTTTATACAAAACATTAAGCAGACAGAGACATTAAGAGAGTGCAAAGAAACACATTATGAAATGTCATTTGAATACAATTAAAAAGGAAGAAAAAAAGTTAAAATAAAAAGTTATAAGATAATAAAATTACAGTGCAAAAAGAATCACATAAAAAAGGACAGAAATGTCTTTAGCTTCAATATGAAAGAACTGAAGAGTTTTAGCAGACTATGCAGTTAGTTCTTATGGGAAGTTTGTTCCAGATAATGTGGTCACGGTGTATTAAAAACTGAACACGTACCGCTTCTCCACGTTTAGTTCTGATTCTGGGGGACAGCAAGCAGTTCATGGTGTATATCACACAAGATCAGAAATGTGTTCTGGGCCGTAAACCGGTCGAGTGCTTTATAAACCAACAGTAGTATTCTGAAATCAAATATTTGACATGACAGGGAAGCCATTTGTAAAGATCTAAGAACTGGAATGATATCGCTGTTGTCGGGCAGAAACCTCCTATCTCCATATGCTTTTTTTTTTTTTTTTTTGTAAATTAACGCCCTACTGCAGCATCACACCAGACTAAAGCTGAAAAAGTAGCAGATCTGCAAGCTCGAAACGCGTCTCAAAGCGCTACGTTTTGAGCTTGTAGATCTGCTACTTTTGCTGGTTTTGAAACCTGAAAAGTAATAGTTTTTGACAGTTTTGGTTTCCACCCGACAGAGACTCTACTTTATATGCTCTACTTTCTTGGTATTAGCATGGACTCTGAACCTCAGCTGTCTGATCGATTCCGTAAAGACACCGTTACAGTAGTCAGGTCTACTGAAGATGAGCGCATGCAAGTTTTTCCAAATCCTGCTTAGACATATAACTACTTTAATCCTTGATATTATTCTTAAGGTGAAAGTAGGCTGCCTTTTTAATTGTCTTAATGGTTGTTGAAATTCAGATCCAAGTTTCCTGGCCTTTGTTGTGTTTTTTTTTTTAACATTACAGATTAAAGCTGAGCACTGACTGTTTAATCGTTCTTCGCTTGGCTCCAAAAAACATTTACTTCAGTTTTGTCTTTGTTTAATTGACGAAAATTCTGGCACATCCCTGAGCCCTCGATGTGTTTAATGCATTTTGCTCGGTGCTTGTATTCGACCATAGTCAGCAAAGCCAGCAGACCATTAGATGGATAGACCCTATAGGAAGAAGAAAGCAAGGGGGGTTGGGTTGCCATGAAAAGCATATAGAAAGAAAAGTGTCCTTCAACCCCATTGTGGGGAGAGAGAGACACAGAGAGCGAGAGAGAGAGAGAGAGAGAGATGAGACAAGGGACAGAGAGAAAGAAGGATCAATACAAGCACCAGCCACCTGTTTCATTGGCAGAGTAAACGGAAAAAAACACAAAACAGAACACAGAGAGAGAGAGAGATGTCACTTGTGGATCTGTGGGGCCTAAAACTGTGTCATTATAGATTTTATAGCGTTGGCTATTCAAAAATAGCAGATATATACAGTACAAGCTCGCAGCGCGTCACAATCTGCTATTTTCAAACATTTCAGAAAAATCTTGAAAGTGTATGAGAACTACTGATGTAGAAGGTATTTTATAGCCTCGGCCTCAGGTCTTAATGGGTTAAGAGGACTAATCCCCTCAGTCTGTACTTCAGACACACACTGCTCAGCTTACCGCTGGCACCCGGCCCACGCAGGGCATACGTACGTGTGTGTGTGTGTGTGTGTGTGTGCGTGTGTGTGCGTGTGTGTGTGTGTCTATGTGTGTGTGCACACAGCACTTTTTGTTGTAAAAAAAAAAGAGGCTGCGGAGGTGTATCATTTCACAGTCATTTGTAAGGTGTTTGTGCGACTTTTCTGTACTTTTGTAGATGTGTGTGTGCGTGCGTGCATGCGCGTGTGTGCATGCGCATTGCGCACGTCTACTCTCTTTTCTGTGTGTGCGTGTGCGTGTGCGTGTGCGTGTGTGTGTGTGTGTGTGTGTGAGAGTGTGTTTGAGTGTGTGAGAGCTCCAGTGTGCCATGCAAGCAAACCCCTGCAGATCTGAAAGCTTTCTCATGGTCTACACATTGTACCATTAGATGGCCTGAAGGCAGGGGGGGTCAGAGGAGGCAGGGGGGGGGTTCAGGGTCTGCCAGTCCATCAAAGTTGCCCACATCTCTCAGATAAAGACTCTGTATACCAAATGGATCACACACACACACACACACACACACACCCTAACCTACACCACTTCAAAACACTCCTCCTATTACCACTTCACCACACACCTCACACCCCCAGCCACGCAATCAATACTTTAGCTTAGGGGGGTAGAGAGACACAGAGAGAGAGAGAGAGAGAGAGAGAGAGAGAAAGAGAATGCCCATGTGTGCTTTCAAAGCAAAAGCCCCTATCATTGACCTCCTACACAACTACCTTCACCCCCGCTCTCTCTCTCTTCCGCCCCTCCAAATGTTCAAACAAACACACACGCACACACACACACGCACACGCGCGTACACACACACATCCGCGCTCACACCCGCATCTCTGAAACAAAGTGTGACGAACACCTTTGTCTGCAGCCAGCTGCACAGTAGTGCAACTACCGTCCCCTTAGCACACTGGAATTCACAGGGCCTGAATGCAGAGGGTACGCACACACACACACACACACACACACACACAAACATTTGCGCGCACACGCATACACGTAATGAGGACTTGGTGAATTGGTGTAAAACACTAACAGTACTGATGTCATTGGTACAGTGGGTAACAGGGCCCCTTTGGTATGCTGGCCACACACACGGACACACAGAACCCAGCGCTGGGCCTTGTGTTCTGTTTCTTTTGGCAGCGGAAGTGCTCTGTTTAAGAGTTTGGCTAGACAAAACAAATACCCCTCTGCTCTCTCTCTCTCTCTCTCTCTCTCTCTCTCTCTCTCTCTCTCTCTCTCACAGTATATATATATATATCTCTCTCTCTCTCTGCCTCACTATCTCTCCTCTTTCTCATTTTGTCTCATTCTCTCTCCCCGTCTATCTCGCCTTCTTCCATTATGCTTCATTTGTGGTCCATCGTACGACGGTGTCGCGCACTGAACATAGCCGATCTCCAAGCCCACAACGTAGCCGATCTCCAAGCCCACAACGTAGCCGATCTCCAAGCCCACAACTTAGCTGATCTCGTTGTAGATCAGCTATGTCTGGTGCACGACACATCAGGCATACCCTCTGTTCCTCTTTCCTTGTCTTCCATACTTTTCTTTCGACTCCCTGATACTCTCTCTCTCTCGCTCTCTCTCTCTCTCCCAGCCTGGTTTGCACGCTAACACGGCTCAGTGGCTTTCTGGACACACACCATTCTCCATGCTCATTGTTCCCCCTGACAGCTTTTGTGGTGGGGAGAAAAAGCGATCCCCCCACCGCACCCCTCGTCCAGCCCACCCCAGCACCCCACCCCAACCCCTATCGAGCCTATACGCACACACACACACACACACACACACACACACACACACACACACACACACACACACACACATTCCACAAGCGTAAAGGTCAAAGGGTGCAGCTGCCTCAATAAAGGGATGGGGGGAGAGTGGAGCGGGTGGGGGGGGGGGGGGGGGGCTTCGGCGATTCATTCACTTTCCTCTCTTTTCTGGTGGAGAATAAGAGAGTGCAGAGAGAGAGAGAGAGAGAGAGAGAGAGAGAGAGAGAGAGAGAGAGAGAGAGTGTATACACAGGACCGTTTTTTGGGGGTTTTGGCTCGCTGTGTGGCTTGTTTTCGCAGCGATTGGAACAGTGGTTGTTGTAGTCCTTTTCTCACACTCTGTTTACCCTGTTTGGCTGCGTCGCATGTAAACACCGATGGTTCGGTTACAGCAATTTGCCGGCCAAATCCCTGGCTGCTTCCTCCGTATTTATAAGCACACATGCCCACATGTTGGATCAAATGAGGGCTAATGGTCAGAACCCCCCAACCAACCAACCAAACCCCCCAAGCAGTGTTAGGGTTGCTTAGAATAACCGGTGGTGGAGGAAGTACTCTCATTTTGTACTCAAGTAAAAAGTAGCAACGCCACAATGGAGATACACTCTGTTATAAAAGTCCTGTATTAAATGTTTTACTTGAGTAAAAGTACACAATTACTAGCATCAAAATATACTTAAAGTCCCAAAAGTATAAAGTACTCATTATGCAGAAGGTCTGATTTCACGTTATTTTTTCGCAAATGTTTTCAGCGTTTGTCAAAATCTTTCAAAAATAGCCAATCTGCAAGCTCACAACGTGTCGTGATGTGATACGTTGTGAGCTTGTAGATCTACTATTTTCAAATAAGGCTTAGATGGTTCATGCATGTTTTGTAATATTAATCTAAATCTACACATGCAAGTAAAGTTTTCAAATAATTGTAGTGGAGTGAAAAAGTACAATATTTGCTTCAGAGATGTAGTGGAGTAGAAGTATAAAGTGTTGAAAATGGAAATACTCAAGTAACGTTAAAGTACTCAAACATTATACTCAAGTATAGTACAGTACTTGAGTGAATGTACTGTACTTTACAGCACTGCACATAACCAACATGTCTCTCAAGGTTCTCAAACAGGTTTGACGCCAGCGGCACAGCTTAAATGAGCTTAAATTCTGTTTACTAGCTCTCTACATTATTCATAGTTTGTGTTTTTAGTCACATTAAGGCATTTTGAAAAGCATTTGTTCAACATTTACATATGTTTTCTGGAAACTGTGATGCTGTGCCATTGAGTTAGGCAAGCGTAAGCATATTTATTGCACAATTTCAATGTGATTTGTTCTGTTCAACTTCATTAATGAAGGTTTAAGAGTCCACAATTCATGCATTATATAAAGCTGCCTTCCTCACTGACAACAACCCCCTCCCTCCCACTCCTTCCCTAAATTCTCAACCCCAAATTTAATTGAACATATTTAATGAGGTATTAAAAAAAAAAAATGCTTGCGGTAATGAATTAATTGAACACATTGAAAAAAATGATTCAGGTCCTAAATTCATTAAAAACATGTCCCCCACCGCCACAAATTGTTTGATGAACACATCATTTGATTCAGGCAAAATTGACCCCAAAAACAGACGTTGTCAATTACACTGTTATTTTCTCCTCAAGAAAAGTATAATTTCCACAGTTTAACCACTGCCCCAATCACCTACAGTAGAAACAAGCCAATTCCCAAAATAGAAACATATTAATAAAAAAGAAATTATGATTTTTTTTGTAGTAGTAGTACATCATACTCATGTTTCCATCAAAGGCGTGTGCAATATAAAAGTTATGAATACTTTATGACCCTATGATGAAAACTAGCTAAAGCAGTGGTTCACAACCTTTCCTAGATCAGGGCCCTCTTTGAGAATCTTGAAATGTTTGCAGCCGACCCATCTGGCCACGGAACACAGCACAATTTCAGAGCATGTTTCTTTTTTATTTCGTTAATTTTTTCAATACTGTTTTTATTGGACATTTTTGTAACATGACAATCACATCAGAGCGTAACCAACAACTATAAAATATAATACAAGAAAAGACAATGACATATCATTTGGTAAATGTTCCAGATGAGTTCAAATAAAATATGTAACACAAACTAAAAACTGTTATACAAACATACAAGCAAAAACAGAACAACAACAGACACTCTTGCCCTTATACTCTCCCAGCACAAATCGTGCCCTCTTTCCCTTACTCCCTCTGTCTCCTTAAACAACAGTATTATGTTTCATTGATCATAAAATATTAGAGATAGCAGTGGTGGAAAAAGAACTCAGATATTTTGCTTAAGTAAAAGCATCAATACTGCGATATAGAAATACTCTGTTACAAGTGAAAGTCCGGAATTAAAAATGTACTTGAGTAAAAGTACAAAAGCATTGGTATCAAAATGTACTTATAGTATACCAAAAGTAAAAGTACTAAAATGTTTGAAAATAGCAGATCTACGAGCTCACAACGCGTCGCAATGCGACGCGTTGTGAGCTTTTAGATCGGCTATTTTCAAATAGCCCATGAATGAAATAGGGCTGAAGTGGTTAACGTATGTTTTATAATATAATAATTGATCATTGCAAAGTAACTAGTGACTAAAGTGTTCAAATAATTGCAGTGGAGTAAAAATACAATATTTGCCTCTGAGATGTAGTGGAGTAGAAGTAAAAGCACTGAAAATTGGAAATACTCCAGTAAAGTAAAAAATACCTCAAAATTGTACTTAAGTACAGTACTTGAGTACATACTTAGTTACTTTACACCACTAAGAGATACAAACTTAAAGGTTTTGTTTTTGAATAGAGCATGTTTATTTTAATGAGCCATCTATCGATTGTGTTCTGGCTTGGATCAATACGACCTACATAGCACTTCAAGTTCCTATTCATCAGTATCGCAATGACAATTTTATTTTTCAAGGTTCTAAAGAAAAGCTACCATTACTTTTAGTATCAATTAAATGTTTGGGGGGGCCCACTTGCAATACCCTCACGGCCCACCATGTGGGCCCCGGCCCACAGGTTTAGAAACCCCCAAGCTAAAGCTTTTATGTCATTTTCCTTACATCAGCGCTAGGGTCAACTTCCTGTTTGATGCCTACATGATGTCATAGCAATGAGGCCATGCAATTTTCATCATGTGTTTTTCCCCATAGATCACATCAAAAGCACATGTGCTTTTGATGTGAACACACAGCCCTAGACATGTAGGGCTCAGTGAGAACAAAAATAAATACAAAAAGATTATATTTTCACTCATCAGGCAGAAGAAAATAAACCATGTATATACTGTCCTTCAGAGTCTAATGTGTGGTAACTACATTTCTGGAAACGGATCTAGTCGATACATACAGATGTAAGGCTACAAGTGCAATATCGCTTACCGATAATTTGGCTGGCCAGTTGAAACACTTAAAGCCATTTTGATCAGTGTGACTCTTTGCGTCGTTACACTGCACTTATAGGCTTTCTAAGGCCCGTATACTTATACTGTCCCATTTGGCCTTGTGTACCAATCACCCTCCATTCATTCCCTTATCCTCACAAGGCCCTGGCTAGATGATCATTTAGGTGTGATCACTTTCCGCCTGGCCTTGATTAAAAACAAATTTGATTTGAAATGGGACGTTGCTTTGAACCCAGCCAAGAGCCATAATTTACAGGAAATGTCTTAATATGATCACATCAGACCATGTCATGAAAATCATGTAAGCAGGTACAGTAGAAAACAGGTATTTATATAAACCCTAAATTTGACACCGAAAAAGTTTCCAGAGCGGTAATTCTATACACACTTCCCTTCCTTGAGGCAATCTTTAACTGACAGTTAAACCTGATTTACACTTTGTTGTAAGAAGGTGTCCCTCACCGACATTAGCCGACCTTCAAGCTCAGAAAGCATCGCATCCATGAGGCTTTGTGAGCTTGTAGGTCGGCTTATTTCTGTGCGCGACACCGCCATGCGACGGAGCATAAATGGGGCTTTACTGTATGAGAGAGAGATGTGAGGTACTGCATACAAATACATGTCTTTATTATGAGGAGAACGGGTCCTGTCGGTTGATGTTTACAGTACAGGGAGTGTCCATGCTCTCAGGTAGCCTACGGTAAGCGCTTAGTCATTTTTCCTAAATCTGTGAATAGAATGTGAAAAAAAAACACCCAACAGTGACAGGCCACACCGTTTCTAATTTGACAAATGAGTTCTTTGATGAGCAAGAACACCGGCGGCACTGACAGTACTGTACAGAGCAAGATGGCTATGCATAAGCATTAGCGTCCAGGCATTTTTCTAAGAACGCAGGAAAACTAAATATTGACCTCGAAGACCAGCAACAACAACTTTGACACGCGTTACAAAGACAAACACAGCAACCATTGAAGCAAACAGACAGGCATAAATACACTGGGAACTAACAAGACAGAGATAAACTCAAGGACAATCAACACAGGGGTTGGGCTGGGGCAAACGGGACACAGGTGATACAAATTAATAATCACATGGTGAAAAGACAAGACTGCTAACAATGAAAGACAGGAAACACAAGGTAATTACTTCAATATAAGGTACAAGAAGCACTTGAAAATAAGGCAAATCCTGACAGTTGGTGTTTAAAGGCATTTTGTGGAATCCAGCGGTGGGCCTGGGGTATTAGGGAATGCGGAGACATTTTATGGGATCCCTATAATCCAGTTATCTCAGAACACCGCTGTGACCAGCTGGCAGGTCTCTGCAAGCGTTTTGCCACAAACCTATGAATCGGTTTGATATACTTTTTCAACTTCTTCCAAGGGCAAAGGTACACACATGCACAAGCTAGCCTAATTCCAGTTGGTCAAGTTGGGTGAGCTATAGTGGTTCTCAAGTTCTCTTCCCCAAAGCACACCATAGGTTGTGTCAATAGCTCAACGCACACCCGTCTTCATGCAAAATAGCCTCTACATCATGTGCTACTGTATCTGTTAGGATTTAAAAGTTCAAACTGGAGCCACAAACCACCAGGAAACAAAAGGTTGAAATCAAATTTCAAGTTTATTTAGCCGGATAATGTAGTATAGTGTTGACATTGGGTTTCATGATGATTGCCATGGTTCTAAACAAAAACACAAAGAAACAAATTATAATATCAGGCCAGATAAAACATAAATATGGCCTTTAAATCATACTATACATTAAGGTATTGTATATCCTCAAAATAATGATTGGCCAAGTATTTACTTCATAATATCAAATACATCTAAATATCCATATAACTCGAGTTCATCAATTCTTAGATATAATCCACATCACTAGAAGTAAAACACTGGAACTTACATTATACCAGGTTTAACAGACGCATGGCAAACATCAGTACATCAGCAGCACACAGCAAACACACAGTCCGGCTGCATGTGTTTGGAGACAAAGGACAAGGGGAGAATGGGAATCCAGTCCTGCTTTTATAGTGGGAGGAAGTGAGGTCACCACCACAGGTAACCACTGAACCCCATTGTGGTGTCTCCTTGTGGAGAGGGAAAATGAACCTTGCACTTTCTGACACTATCACTCTTATCACTCAGTCTGTAGTCTTGTGGTTAGAGTGTCTGCCCTGAGATTGGGAGGTTGTGGTTCAATCCCCGGGCCGGGTCATACCTAAGACTATAACATATGGGACCCAATGCCTCCCAGCTTGGCACTCAGCATCACGGGTTGGATTGGGGGGTAAGTCCCTGTCACATACTAGCGTCTTGTCCAGGGGGTGTACTTTTACTGTACATTGAGTGACAGAATCAGGAAATAGGCTCCTGCCCAATGGGTAGTCTTGGTTGGTTTCCAAGACTACCTACTTTACTTTATTTTGGCTATTTCTGAACATTTTGTTAATTAAATAAACAAACTAACAGTGGGATGAGGCAGTTAAAATAACAGCAGATGTAATGACGAATTTACATAAGGTGCATGGTTTAAGGCAGTGGTTTTCAACCTTTTTCACGTCAAGGACCCCCAAATTGACACATATTAGCCCACGGACCCCCATTTGAAACCCTACCGGGTCCATTTAACGGGTCCATTTGGTTCCATTTGTACACTCTCAGAGTTACAGACACATAAGGGTCGATTTGGTTCCTAACTATTAATTTGGCTGGGGACCCCCTGGAACACGCTCAAGGACAACTGGTGGTCCCCAGACCACTAGTTGAGAACCACTGGTTTAAGGAAACCATGACAGCTTATACAGTCATATACTGTATACACTGAAAAACAATCCTGTGTGGTGGCCTGTATCGTCAGGACAGCCTGGTGACAGGCAGTCAGCGCAGTCTGATGGTAGCCTGGTGAGATAGCGTGCTACAGCATTGGTTCTTAAAGTGGGGTCCGGGGACCCCCAGGGGTACTTGAGGGGGTTCCAGGGGGTCCCCAGCCAAATTAATAGTTAGGAACCAAATTCCTTATGTGTCTGTAACTCTGAGAGTGTACAAATGGAACCAAATGGACCCTAACGGGTCCATTTGGTTCCATTTGTACACTCTCAGAGTTAAATGAACATTTAATTTTATTACAATATGAATTGGGGCCCCAGAGATACTGTAGAAATGCCATAAAATAGGGGTCTGTAGCCTTATGCATGCCAAACTGGGGGTACTTCAATTAAAATGGTTGAGAATTGACTGCTAGAGCTGTAAAAAATCATCTCTTATGGGGGTCTGTGGCATATCTTTTCAAATGGGGGTCCGCGGGCTAATAAGTGTCAATTTGGGGGTCCTTGACATGAAAAAGTTTGAGAACCACTGTGCTACAGTATACAGCACACATTCCAACTGGAGAGCAAACTAGCTCTCTCTCTCAACATACACACACACACAATGCGAAAGTGTGTGGCAAAATGCACCCAGGAGCTCAAGTACAGGAGATCACGATGCAATTAGACCATATCTCGCTTTGCATTTTGAACGCACAGGATTTGTAATTAAGGATTAATGTTCCTAAAAGCATGGAAACATTAACACATGCCAGACCCACGCCCGCTAAGAAATTAAATATATATTTTGTAATGGACACATCGGTGATTGATGGAGGATGACACAAACTTTCAAATATTAATAACAGTAAGGCCATAAATATACGCCGTGACTCTCATCTATTCATTTATTTAATACGCTCCCCGACGGTTGCCATGATGACATTATGGCTGCCAACGTAAGTAGGCCATACCCACAACATCAAGACAGTTATTTGCATGTGAAATTAATCTCATTGGCTCGTGAACCTGGCCGGTAGCCAGGCGGCAGACAGCGCTGCGGGGCTGACTGTCATCATCCCATACAGTACTAGGCCACATGTGATAATGCTAACACAGGCACAGCATACACAACATCCCTGTAAGCCGGATTTGATCTCCACATTAACATCGAAATAGATTTGATTGATAGGCTACGCGCTACGGTATGTCAACGTGTGTCGTGTCTTAACAATTATAATAACCCAGTGCAAATGACAGGATTTGGGATTCAGGGGGGCCCGGAGCCCTTACAGTGTTTCTCAAACGTTTTTTAATGTCGAGGACCAAACAAATGAATATGTATTACCCCCATCTGAAAACATTTTGGTGCCATGGGGACCCCAGTAAAATATTTGTGTAGTGAAGATGTTTCAAAAAAATATTCAAGAATTTTCTTTTTTTCAAAGTTCTTTTTTTTTCAATAGCAGATCTACATAAGCTCACAATGCTTTGCATCACGACGTGTTGTGAGCTTGTAGATCTATTTTCAAATAGCCAATGTACTGCATATCGGGCAAAAGTGGTCAAACAGAATTTGATGCTAACTCATTTCGCTGGGGACCCCCTGGAACACCCTTCAAGGACCCCAAGGGGTTCCCCGGGACCCCACTTTGAGAACCCCCCCCCCCCCCCCCCCCCTGCCTTAGAGGGCCCGTGCAGACGTGGAACCCATTCCATAACGGAAGCCAACCCTAACCGGCGGTGAGTGGTGATCTCAAGTTGATCTTGACAAAGAACTTAATTGTCCAAAAAGTGGGTGTATCCCTTTGAAAGGCGGATCAGGGAGAGATTCTTTTTGATAAATGAGGTTCCTGGTCCACTGGCAGATAGAACAATAGACAGTGTGTTTTGGATATAAACATCAATCGGGGGGCACACCCGGAACAACAGTACCTAGCGTTTGTTTTGGTGGGTTAGATCGGAATTTCTCAGAGAATGTGGTTTATGTGAAGTATGCTTCGGTTAGTTTATGTGGTCGAGTGCAAGGAATGTGTTTGTGTACACTACAGTGTACGGTGCACTGTAAGAGTGCATTGTTCAAAGTGTATGTGCGTGTGCATGCATGTGTGTGTGTGTGTGTGTGTGTGTGTGTGTGTGTGTGTGTGTGTGTGTGTGTGTGTGTGTGTGTGTGTGTGTGTGTGTGTGTGTGTGTGTGTGCGTGTGCGTGTGTGTGTGTGTGTGTGTCCCTCCCTCTGAAAGAGTGTTATCAGGCTTACCTTCACAAAGTAATCCATTACAGGCTACTCATTACCTTGCGTACCTGTGGTTGGAAATGTGATCCACCGGATTACCCCAGCCCAGACATGATGTCATTCTGATCTATTACTTTTGGATTATACTTTCCCTCCATGGTCTATGAACGATGAAGAAACACACTGTTTATCATCATCACAAACAATATTGTATTATATCATTAAGTCGCACAGTGCCATCATACATTTCTTGCTTTTTACAATTCAAATTACAGCAGAATGTGTATTTCTATATTAGTTTTGCTTTCAAATGTTCGGATGTTAAATGAAAAAAAAAAAAGCTATGTTTTTCAGTTAAGCACTTAATCCCTGTTTATGGTACTTTGTTGACTGGGGTCCCCCAGAGGTCTATACTTGGCCCCCTCATTTATTTATTTATTTATTTTAAAGATTTTTCTTGGGTTTTTCTGCCTTTATTTCGACAGTACAGTGGAGACTGACAGGAACCAGGGTGGGAGTCGGGAGTGACATGCAGCAAAGGTTCTTCGGGTTCGGCCGCTCGGGAATTGAACCCCGGACTCGCTGTCAGGCTGCATCAGAGCATATGTGGTCCATGCCTTAACCAGTCAGCCATCGACCTCCATAAACAGCTAATGCCAAATTTTCACCCATTTTTGCCAAAGGTTCACCTATTATTGCATGCTTAGGATAAAGGGATGCTATGGCTCATGTTAATAAAACTGATTGACTACCTTTTGGAATCTCATAACACAGGAATCAGTCACTCTAAGTCACTGGAAGAGGGAGGCTGAGAAACAGTAGACGGAGAGAGAGCGAGGAGGGCCTCCATTTACATAAATCTTTTTTTAACCACAGTGAATCAATCCTTCAAGTGCCTCAACGCTGGTGATACACATACACCACACACTGCAACAAAACAAGGTCACCAAAATCACAGAAGAATCTCTGAAATCCGAGAGAGAGAGAGAGAGAGAGAGAGAGAGAGAGAGAGAGAGAGAGAGAGAGAGAGAGAGAGAGAGAGAGAGTAATGATATTCATGAATTACAGGATGTTTCCAGAGCAGCAGAGAATGACGTTTAGAAGCAGCGATCTTTAATTGAACACAACCTTCCTCATTATTTTCCTGTGGCCTCAGGGTGCGCACAAACATTTGTGTGTGTGTTCTGTTTGTTGGTCTGTTTGTGTGCATATGTGTGTGTGTGTGTGTGTGTGTGTGTGTGTGTGTGTGTGTGTGTGTGTGTGTGTGTGTGTGTGTGTGTGTGTGTGTGTGTGTGTGTGTGTGCTGTAAGTGAGTTTTGTAAGACAGAGGGAGAGGGAGGTATGATGGGTGACAGAGACCATCGGGGGGGGGGGGGGGGGAGTCGCTCGCGTGACAAGCGGTGTGACAAACCAAAACTTTTTGCCTGCCTGTATATGAGGGGGTCGCCATGACCATCTACCCACAAATATGAACAAATTACTCATCTGAATTGAATGCTCACATTCCCTGCAGCCACGTGCACACGCACACGCACGCAAGTCCTCACCCCCAGCTTTTCTCCCTTTTCTAACCGCCTTCCCCTCTCTCTCTCTCTCTCTCTCTCTCTCTCTCTCTCTCTCTCTCTCTCTCTCTCTCTCTCTCTCTCTCTCTCTCTCTCTCTCTCTCTCTCTCTCTCTCTCTCTCTCTCTCTCTCTCTCTCTCTCTCTCTCTCTCTCTCTCTCTCTGTCTGTGTATTTGCAGATGCCAGATGCACTTGTCATCGGGCCTGTTATTAACTGTTACGGTGAGAGTTTGTTCTTCTCACTCTGTAGACGGAGGACGGGGTTTGTAGACAGAATGACAGATGCAGGGAGGGGCAAAATGTCTGTGTGTGCGCGCGCATGCGTGCGTGCGCGTGTGTGTGTGTGTGTGTGTGCGTGTGCGTGTGCGTGTGCGTGTGCGTGTGTGTGTGTATGTGGAGGGGGGCACACAAAGAAAGGGAAAGGGCGCGTGAGTGTCAGGTGGTGAAAGAGAAATAGAGAGAGAGAAAGAAGAAGAAGAAGAAGAAGCGCCAGAAAGGGAGTTGGCTGGACTGTACAGATAAATGAGTGGAATCTCAAGTCTGGCCCCAGACCTTCAATACTGTACGGAAAAAAAAATATTTATTTTATTGTGTAACCACTTAGGCCCTGTTTTAAACTCTGTACGACGATGCGTGCGGAAATAGCCGATCTATAAGCTCACAACGTCGCGATCAGACGCGTTGTGAGCTTGTAGATCGAGCTATTTTCGCTATTTCACAGCTTTGAAATTGTGACCTAAAATTACTAGCCAAAATAGCACAGGGGAAGGCCTTTACATCCAATCAAACAGCATGACCTTTCCACCCTTTTCTCTTTCTCCTCCAATCGTGACATGACATTTGCAGATCTGTCAGGCATCTGTGTGTCTGCAGAATCCCCCCCGACCCCCCCCCCCCACACACACACATATATACACCCCCAACAACAGCACCAATTTTATCCCCA
Organism: Gymnoscopelus microlampas; assembly: GCF_963454915.1. Taxonomy (NCBI): domain Eukaryota; kingdom Metazoa; phylum Chordata; class Actinopteri; order Myctophiformes; family Myctophidae; genus Gymnoscopelus; species Gymnoscopelus microlampas. Next base: position 15,289,862 of record NC_139956.1, on the reverse strand, counting down.
ATTTGACATGCCGACCCCAATCAACTGGTTTCATGTCCAACATTTGTCCCCAAATGTCGCCTACAGTATGCGTCAGACACTCACACACACACACACACACACTCACACACACACACACACACACACACACACACACACACACACACACACACACACACACACACACACAAACGTATACACGCCCCGCCGCCCCCTCACTGTTTCCTTCTCCAGCGTGTGGAGACGGATGCAGTACATTAATCACTGTGACATTGTAATCGAGACATCTTTACCCTTGCCGCACCGTTCGGTATGCAGATCCCCCGGCTTTATGTTTGGGATTTCTCGAGTGCGGTGTCTGTCTCCGTCACTCAACCCCACACGCCGCCGCGCCGTGTTTGGCTCTCCATCTCTCTGTGTGGCGTCCCTCTTTTCCCTACCCTTGACCTTCCTCGGTTCATTCCCATGGTAACTGTGTCTTATATGCTGGGGGGATTGTGCCTGGTGGTGAGTCAAGTGCGCCAATCCTCGGGTTTTAAGTTCCAACGACGCCGTCGAAGCTTTTCAGAATCTAATTTAGAGGATTACCTCTCTATTGATTTCATTTAAAACCGGCTTCTTTTCTCTTCCCGGTTCCTTTGGCGCCTGTGATGAAATATCAGCGCGGATGATGATGCTATGTGTGTGTGTATGCGTTTTGTTTTACTGTCTTTGTGGAGACCCCCGAGGATGGTAAAAAAAATAAACAGACACAGAACAACCTCGTGGGGATATGGTTATGGTCATAAGAAAATGATATGCGCATCCATATTTCTGTCGCTGGTGCCAGGACAAAATAAGAAACACCATCAAAGGAAAGAGTCCTCACAACAGCTTGCTGCTCCAATTTTACTGTGCAAAAAACACAAGCAAACAACAGTTTCCACCAAAAGTTTGGTCTACCTCAGGTCCTGAGAAATACCAAACTTTTGGTGGATTTGATTGCTTGCGTTTGTGCCCAGTAAAATTGCTGGGGCAGCAAGCTGATTTTTCTTTTGATGATATTGTTATGGTTCCCATGGGAAAAAGGTCATTTTCATGGTTAAGAAGGATTTTTTGTTACTGTTAGGATTAGCTTTAGGTTTTGATGTTTAAAACCCTATATACTTAGTTGACCAGAGTCCCCCAGGCCTCGATACCAGGCCCACCTCCTGTTTTTGCTCTACAATAAATACACTACGAAAATAGTCTACCAGCTCACAATGCATCGCGTTGTGAGCTGATAAATCTACTATTTTTGCCGAATGCTCGCCCCAGAACAGGGATGCAACAGGTTAGGGTTGGGGATACGATTAGGTAGGGCGAACAGGTTGAGTAAAAACATAATTTTCCTCACAAGTATGGCAATGCCAGTTCGAGTGTTTGTTTGTTTGTTCGTTCGTTCATTCCTTCGTCTGTGGATATGAAGAGGATGCCCTCAGGCGTCTCGCCTGGGAGAACACGGTGTGCCCGTGAACCTGTGTGTGTGTGTCTGTGTGTGTCGCCTTTGTGCGCTTGTGTGTTTGTGTGTCATTCTTAAGTTTGCGCCTGTCTGCATCTGTCTGTGGGCACCCATGCGGGACACGGACACACACACACACACACACACACACACACACACACACACACCCGGCACACACACACACAGGCAGCTATCATCGTGGGCTGCATTAATATTCATGCGCGTGTGCATTGAGCAGAACAGATTAGCAACAGTAATGATGAGCATGTAATGATAAGGGGACCACAGCAGTCCCTGTAGTCTAAACAGGGACTCGCATAAGCCCGACTTGGAAAAGAAAAAGAAGGCAAACTCATTACGGCTTAACAGCCATTAGATTAGCATTAGTTTCCCTTTGAAGGGAATATCGCTGGTGGTTTCCACGGATTAGTATGAACAGTACGAGCCACTTTAGAAATATCATCACCAGTAGTTGGCATTAGAGTTAGCGGTTTGTTGCCCATTTGTGTCTTCTCTTCCATAGTACTGTTTATAGCCTATAGGCTACTCAGCTCTTGTTTGGGATTACCGTGTGTAGATTATTAGATTATGGATTATGTATGTACACTTTCCAGGTTCTAAGCAGGTGGAGCTCTCTGCGTGTTGAAATCGGTGTCGTATTGTGCCTGTATGAAACACACGCACACTTCAGTTATCACCGTTATTAATTCACAGGCTAGCTTGTTAGCCACATCTGGTAAAACAGTGTTAGATTACATCGGCTTGTATGTCTAAAACTGTTACTTTTCAGGAAATGAAAGAGAGAAAAAAAAACAGTGTTCCAATGGCTCCAATGTAGTTAGTATTTAGTAACAAGCTCTTGTTTATACGTGTCATTGGTTCAATATTTGTGACACCCACAGACAGTTTTTTTTAATATAGGGAAAATGTCAGATCTACAAGCTCACACTGTGTCGCATTGCAACGTGCTGTAGATCAGCAGTATAAGTATAAGTATAGTAACCAAGTCCAGCATTCATCTATGATACAAGAATTAAATAAAGTAAAAATATTACATATGGAGTTACACGTTTTCTGTCCGACAGCAACAATAGATTAGAGGGTCTTAGTACAGAAACAGTATGAACTCTACTCAACTCATGTACTGCACTCTGACAGCATGTATCTGGCTCTTCCGACCTTGGAAATGTGTTGGTAATGTACTGTATCATAGCATAGAAAGGAAATACACCGACTGCACACACTTTATGCGAGGTTAACCTTAACTCTGTGCTTCCTGTCGGTGCGAATTGAATGGCTGCTATAGGAAACATCCACAATGGCTGCGGAGGGGACTCCATAGGGCAGGCACAGATTATAGCGTTAGTGCTAGCGTCAACAGTTTGCGCCAGTGAATGGAGATTGGATGTTTACCTTTTGCCAACCGTCATGGTATTGTCCCCATGGTCCTTGGTGGCAGCAACAGGTTGCCATGGCAGAGGCAGTGAGCGGTGCGCACGTATATCAACAACTCCATGCTTCACTTCCTTTGTGTGCTCATGCATCAGATTGTATTTGTGTGTGTGCGAACATGTGTCGGGGGGGTGGGGGGGGGGGGGGCTGTGAGCCTGTGTGTGTGTGTGTGTGTGTGTGTGTGTGCGTGCGTGCGTGCGTGCGTGCGTGCGTGCGTGCGTGCGTGATAGACAGTGCGTAATCTACTCTCACACACCACAGATCAAAGGGCAGAGGCAGCTGCCCGGCCATCTAACCCTAGGCCACCCTGGTGGACTCTTCTCTCTCTCTGCCTTCCTCTCTCTCAATCTGTCTGTCTCTCTCTCTCCCTCAGTCTCTCTCAAAGACCGGATGAAACACATTTAGTAAGGAAGCAAAAGACGCTAACAGTTGCCATGGCAACGTACCACACAGCCGTGGGGACAGAGGGGAAACGAGAGAGACAGTGAGAGAGACAGAGAGAGAGAGAGACAGACAGGGAGAGAGAGACAGACAGAGAAGAGAGGGGCGGTTGAGCAAGAGAAGGAGAATGAAATCAGCTCTGTCGATACGTTGCCAGGCAACACTCGACACTAACGAAGCCGAGGTTGATTACTTGTTGATAACGCCGCCGTGTGTGTGTGTGTGTGTGTGTGTGTGTGTGTGTGTGTGTGTGTGTGTGTGTGTGTGTGTGTGTGTGTTTGTGTGTGGCACTGAATCAGCAGCATTATTAGCAGAGGCAGTCAAAGACTCCCCGCCGAGACATGCCCTGAACACAGATAAGGAGAGAGACCTTCCATTAGAGACGGGGTTACCACCATGCAGGGCCCCTGTACACACACAAATCCTCAGCTTTCATTCAACCCAGAGTGTAAGAAATGGGCCCGTAAAGGGTGTTCCTTTAACGCTGAGAGGGTTTGGATTTTACAGTGTAGAAGTGGTGAATGTGGCGATGTACACGTGCGCACACACACAATAATGAAACTCCCTGAGACCAATGAACGGTGCTTAAACATTTTTGTTTGTATTTTTTTATTTTATTTTTTATTATTCAACCTTTTTTTTTTTTCCAAACCAGGAATGTACTAGTTTTTTCCTCTCTTTCAGAGGTGTGTCGGGAGGGGTGGGGGGTGGGGAGGGGTAGGGTCAGGTACAAGGGCCATCGTGATGACAGAGAGGAGGAGAGGACCCACACACACACACACGCACACACACACACATATGCACAAAAAGACCTTCCCACACAAAAGGAGGTGTCCCCAATACAACAGTGTCAACACGTCACCTAACGAGGACCACCTGGCTCTGCCACCCTCCGACTCACCGATCGCTTGGCACACAAAGAAACACGCACGTGTGCACGCGCACGTTCGCCAACGGAGGGGTGAAGGAGGAGGCGCCGTGCGTTCATCTTTTTTCTTTTTCACTTTATATCTCCACAGAAAAACAGAACCTTTATCCTCTTTTTTTTGTTTTTGTTAAATGTCAAAAACCGGCAGCCGGGTCCACGGTTTCAAAAAACAATAAAAATAGCCAACCAGCCATAAATCAAAACAGGGAGAGCGAGAGACAAGTACAGCCGGATTTATACTTTGTCGCAGGGCGGCATCGCGCCTCGAAAACAGTTGCTCACAGCACGCCGTATTGCGGCCCATTGTGAGCTTGTAGATTGGCTGTTTCCGGCGCGCGCCGCCGCCATGCGACGAAGTCTAAATCGGGCTTAACACCGACATGAAGAACAAACAAAAACGAAAACATCCAAACGAGTCCGAGAGAGTCTCAATATACTCCAAGGGAGGATGGTGGGTGGTGGTGATGGGGGGGTAAAGGTAGTGGTGGTGGTGGTGGTGGTGGTGGGTGTAGGTCTTCCAAAGAGGCCACTCCGTTACAAGTCCAAGAAGTTACACCCCCCTCTGTGGCGGCCATTAGTTTTGAAAAAACAAAACAAAACAAACAAAAAGAAAGAAATACTGTCATTGTGGCAGATTAGGAGTGTTCCAAAGAGACTTTCTTTTTTGGCTCAGAGGATATTTTAGGTATTTTTGAACATGTTTAAATAGACACAGACTTAGAGTATACATAAAAAACACGATTCTATAGTTGTACAAAAAGAAAAGAGCGCTGAGGAAACCGTACCCCTCGTCTCGTCTCTGAATGCAAATCAATTATGCACAAAAAACACTGTCCGAAAAGTAGATCTGAGCATCAACTTCATGTAGTTTAAACAAATATTCAATTTAAGACCAACGAAAACACATAAGTATGACGTGATAACTCGTTCCCATAACGTGAAGATACCACAAACTTTAAAGAACACAGTTGCGAGATGGCATCAGTTCAGTTGTGAGTTAAACAAAGATACTCATTGAAGACGAATGGAACACGCGAGCGTGACGTGACTACTCGTCCGATAATATGAAGATACTTACGAACCTTAAAAACATGTTATGGTATCAGGTCCAGTTTAAAATATTGGCGTCACACACACACATACAACCAGGTACAATGCATTAGGCGGCATCAACAAGTCACTGGCAGAACAAGATGTCAAAAGATGATATGCTGTTCTTGTTTAGTTCCTGTGTGTGTGTGTGTGTGTGTGTGTGTGTGTGTGTGTGTGTGTTGCGTGCGTGTGTGTTGCGTGCGTGTGCGTGTGTGCATGCGTGCGTGCGTGTGTGCGTGCATGTGTGTGTGCGCGTGTGTGTGTGCGTGTGCGTGTGCGTGTGCGTGTGGGTATGTGTTCTCTGTATTGCCACGAAGTTTTACACAAAGTTTCGCCATTTAAAAGCAGCACTAAATAACTTTATTAACAAAAGCTACACATCGAAACATATTGCGCTGTTGAACAGAGTTAGTGGCTACAGACCTGCGTTTGGCCTCAGGGTTTGAGATTTCAAGTGTGTGTGTGTGTGTGTGTGTGCGTGTGTGTTTGTTTATTTGTGCAAGAGAGCGAGAGAGGACAGAGAGAGAGAGAGAGAGAGAGAGGGGGAGGGAGGGAGAGAGAGAGATTGAGGTAAAAAAAAAAAGTACCCTACAAAATCGCCCTTTTCTCCATCTCCCCCGTGTTCTCTGAGTCAGACCTAATCAGAGAAATACGTCATATGAGAGCAATCAGTGCTCGTGTGCGCACTCCGTGTGCGAGTTGCACGTTTGAGTTAAGAGAGTGAGTGAGCGACTGTGTTGCCATCAACGCAATCAGTAGGCATTTGTGGCCGTCATCAAAACCATTCTCAACCTGGCGTCTCTATTTTGTTCAATCATAGATGAGAAACGTCCAAAAATTATATTTCGGAAATGTTCCAATACAGCTCAAATAGCAATCTACAAGCTCACAATCACCATCCGTGGTACAATGAAGTATATAGGGTTTAAGTGGTTAAAGGGTGTGAATTTAGCATTAGTGTGGGCACGTGTGTCTCTGCGTACACGTGGTCTGTGTGTGTGTGTGTGTGTGTGTGTGTGTGTGTGTGTGTGCTTATATCATGTGTGTGTTTTTAGGCTACAGAGTAAAATAGAGCGCGGAGACCGCCTGGGGGTGGGAGACTGTTTTCGCTGTGCGCCGATGCAATCAGTGTGTTTACGGCTAGTGCTTCTGTGTGTGTGTGTGTGTAAGTGTGTGTGTGTCGTTATAATCAGCGAGAAAGCATGTGTCAGGTACACTGAGATGAGGTCCCCGTGAAGAAAACGGGGACACGCGTATGTGCGTGCGTGCGTGCATGTGTGTGTAGCGAGATCGCTCCCAATTCCTCTGAAATCTTTCCTAGCTTCACGTCTGTCTGTCCGTCCGTCCGTCCGTCCGTCCGTCCCGCTCTGGCGTGATGGTGGCGGCGGTGGCGTTTATGGAGAGGGGAGGGGCTTAGACTTGGTCCCCGCATAGTCCATTTAAACTAAAGGCAGCGATATATCCTCTCTTCCACTCTCTCTCTCCTTACCAGGGAAATGCTCTATCTCTCCACCAACCCCCCTCCACACACACACACACACACATCCCCCCCACTCGCACCCGTTAGCTTCTTCTTTAAGCGGCGCGTTCCTTCACAGAGTCTTTTCTTTTGCTCTCGAACTCTTTTTTCTTTGTTTTTCAAGGAAATAGTTCCGCATTCAGGCACCGCTTTATTCCTCCTCCCCAGACGGCTCTCTCTCTCTCTCTCTCTCTCTCTCTCTCTCTCTTTGACTCCCTCCCCCTTCCCTTTTCACTTTATTCTTCTTCTTCTTCTTCTGTTTCTTCATTTCATCCCTCCCCTCTGCATCCCCTCCCCTCTCCTCTGTCTCGCCCTTCCCCTGCTTTCACTTTACTCTTTACTCTTTTGCTTTAAGAAAAAGGAAAAAGAAAAAGTGTTTGAAACGAAAAAAATATTTTTTTCCTTTTTTTTTTAAGAAAATAAAAAATAAAACTTTCATAGATGGTTCTACCTCAACACTTCAACAAACGAGGCCTAAAACTTCAAAACTACAGCATAGTACAAGGAGCTATAAAAATGTACACAAGAGTTCAAGGGGGGGGGGGGGGGGGGGGTGAGAGAGAGACAGAGAGAGATGGAAAGAAAGAACCCTCCATTCACCAGTCCAGGACATAAACAAAACAACGGAAAAAAACAAAGTCCAACAAAAGGGATTAAATTACTTTACAACGCAGAGGGGAAAGAAAGAATGCAACCAAGGTCTGAATTCAAAAGTTGCAACAAAAAAAAAAGTAAATGCTAGTGACTTTAAGTGTGGGTTTTACAGAGTGGATAGAAATAATAAAAACAATAGAGAGAGAGAAAAATTAAAAACAGAACAAAAACATCTAGAAATCATTTACTGGATATTTATATATATAATCTATTAAGTGTTGATAGCGATAAAAAAAATCTCACTTTTTTTATATTCGCTCACTATTTCGTGTTTTGGTATTTAAGACAAGTCTAAAGAACGCACGCGTACGCACGGTCACTCACATGAAGCTGACGCACACACAATCTAACACACACATACGGTACACGCACTCTCTCTCTCTCACTCACACACACACACAGACAGACAGACAGACACACACACACACACACTCACACACACTCACTCACACACACTCACAAACACACACGCTCATATACAAACTCGCTGTACTGAAACTGTGCGCAGACACATTTCAGGTAAAACAGCAGTGCCATAATTATAATCCAAGTCACATACACACTCGCGCAAACAGTCACACACGCACACACATACACACACATACACACACGCACGTTATTAAAATATACAAGTTTCTGAGTGTCACTATCACTGGATTGGTCAAACCTCCTCAGGCATGGGCGTGTTCGCGCCAACGTCACCGCCCCCCTCCCTTCCCCCTTCCCCCGGCTTGCTGATTGGCTGAGTCCGAGGCCCCTGTTTTCTCAGGAGAGACCGTAACAAACACAAACAAACTAGTAATCCTATTGGTGAGTTAGTGTCAGGGGCCAGTCTCTGGTTGGATGACGGAGCTCTGAGGGGGGGCGGGGTTTCCGTAGATTACGACGCCTCCGGGAATCCAAACTTTCTCCGCCGCAGGATGTGGTAGGGTCCGTAGTTTTTTTTTTTTTTTTTTAAAACATTTTTCTTTTTTATATTGTCTTTCCAAATGTCAGTCTCAAAGCCAGAGTTCATGTTCTAGAAAAGAGTGTTGTAACCAGACAGACTCACAACCTGTTTGTCCCATCATGTGGCGTGAACACGCCCCTTCACTTCAGCTCTGGTGGGGGGGTGGGGGGGGGGCAGGGGGGGGCACACCTAGCTCAGAGTGACCAGGGGTGGCACAATTGAGAGTCTTGCCTGTTAATAGGGGCATAACTACCCCTCCCCCCCTCAAATCTACACACACACGCGTGTGAGACTTCGGGCGGTGGTTTCAATCAAACACGCAAAGGTAGTGGCTTAGGGGGGTGTTGCTCACGAGGGGCAGAGAGGGGGGGGGATCTATCGGGTCAGAGGGACAATACTGGTGGCGTTGGGGGCGGGGGCTGGGGGTAGTGTATGGGCGGTGGGGCATGAGGGTTGTAACAGCCAACTTCCGGACAGGGAGGACGGGGGGGGTACTTGGTGACTTGGTTGGCATTGGAGGGTGGGAGATCGGTGGGTGGGCGGGGTTCTGTTTGACTGACAAGATGCTTGCAGGGGGGGGGTGGGGGGCACGGGGGGGCGGGGGGGAGGGGCTGTAGCAGAGCGGTCCGTCTTCATACTTTGTAGTAGATGTTGGCGGGGCTCTGCGGGGGCATCTCCTGCACGATGTAGACGGGGTGGCCGTAGTCGCCGCTCACCTTCTCGTAGTGCGGGCAGTAGGCCGAGTCCGACGTCCGCAGCGGGATGATGATGTCGCTGGGCTCCGAGCCGTTGTTGTTGGAGCTGCCCATGCCGCCGCCCCCCATGCCCATGCCCATGCCCATGCCGCCCCGCTTGGGGCTGGTGAGCGACGACAGTGACAGCGGCGGGTGGTGCGTGTCCGAGTGCTTGGCGTGCCGCCGCCGGTAGCACACCACGCAGATGACCGCCGTCACCAGCAGCAGGAAGGCCGAGCCGCCGGCGGCGCCCGCGATCAGGGCGATGTTGGACGGCGGCAGGGGTCCGTTCTCGCCGCTGCCTCCGCCTCCGCCGTTGGTGGTGGGCCCTCCCCTGGGGTGGGTGGAGTTACCCGCACTACCTGGAGACACACAGAGCACAAGGGGGAAAATGTCAACGTCAATACAGCAAATGCATTGATATTAAAAACAAAATGCACTCTGTAATGTGAATACTCAAGTATTTTTAAAAGCATGTACTTTTGAATACTTAAGTATTTTTAAAAGCAAGTACTCCATTGCTTATATAGCATATATACATATATACTTTGACTCAAGTACGGCAGGGGGTTGAGTACTTTTCCACGGCTGCGTTCGGTTACAGTACAGTAGCTAGCTTGCGGACCGGGCTAACGACATCCGCGGCGGGTGCATTGGCGCTGGCCACTTTCACAACGTGTTTTCCTTCCCTTCAAATACTGATATCAATCATCGCGGTTATGAAGGGCAATATGACGCTCTTTGC
>NC_139956.1:15272389-15274889 GCF_963454915.1 Gymnoscopelus microlampas | reverse complement strand
ATGACAAAAAACTCCCATATCTGCTGGGCGAAGTACAACAATGTGCAAACACAGCAGCAAGATTCGTGAGTTACTGTGATAGGAGAAGGATATCGAACGGAACACAACCACCCTAAAGACTAATCATTGTGTATATTCCTGCACTATACCTGCACCCAGTGATCTTGGTACATAGAAATTGATCTATTGAAGATTCTGACTTTCAAATGTACATATTTTTTGTTTTGATTGTATTGCTGTATTGTTGTATTGTGCTTTCTACTTTGGCAATGTAAACGTATGTTTTCTCATGCCAATAAAGCCCTTTGAATTGAATTGAATTGAATTGCATTAATTCACACGCTGTTATGATGCATTGTGAGCTTGGAGATCCATTGATAGCTTTTGGGAATTTGTACCCTTTTGAAACCTCTCCCTCAGCAGCGAGTGGAGCTATTGTTGTTTGGACACCTAACTCCACTTCAGCTTGATTCCTGCTCGTCTGAAACTACTAACTCCACTTGCGCTGGGTAAAGTGTTGATTTACCCGCGATTTGGTTAAAGTGTTGATAATATAATGACACATGCAAGTATCTGACAATATATAAAGTCACTATACCAACTTTGATGAGGCAGTATTGCTTTGTTTTAAGAATATAAGGTTTTCTTAATTTCCTGAAAAACGTATATTTTGTTTTTTCGTTTCCTGAACAATGAGCGTTTTGGAGTTAGCAGGTTCGCGCTGGACAGCAGAGATATGCAAAATAAAAAATGTAACCACCACTCCTATTTTGTACTTTGAATATACTGTAGCCAATGTGTTGTGCTGCAATGCGTTGTGAGTAAAAATTGCCGATGTACAAGCTCACAATGTGTCGCGCGTGAAAGAACATGTGAAAAATTCACAAATTATACATTTGCCCAAAATACTGACACCAGGTAGAAAATGGTTAAAAATGTAATTTTTACGCTACAGATGTTGCCTCTGTATTGGGAAACAAGTCCCAGAACAGATCCCAAGGCACACCTGGACTTGTCTAACAGCACAACGTTTACAGAAGCACTGAACTACTGTCTCTCCTTGTTATCTCTCCTTGTTTTTAGTTCTCGGTGCTCCTCATGAACGGACGTGAATGTTCGCTCTAAGACCAGAACGTGAAGGACTGGTCAAGGAGGGTATAGGTCAACAAAACGAACTGGGGCAGGATTTATACGTTTGTTTCTCGCGGAACGCACATTTATCCATTTCTGAGGTGGGTGACTTGACAGGAACGGCTCAATTGTGCACAATTTGCCCATCACACGATCGAGAGGAGAGAAAAGAGAGCGAAACCCACGCACAATCTGAACGGAGGAAGAGAGCAAATCCTGAACAGAACACTTTGTGAATCCCGCCCTCTGTCGCTCACTTGCTTCTCCTTGTTCTCTCCTCTTTTCAATAACCCCCCCCCCCCCCCTTCCCCCCGAATCCGTCTGCCCGCTCCACCTCCTCTCAGTCACTTCTATCCCTCCCTCTCTCTCTTCCTCTCTCCTCCTTTTTTCCCCCCTCTTTCTCCCTCTTTCTCTCTGCGGAGCGAGAGAAACCAGGCCGCCCAAACTAATGACAATAATAACTCTTTGAAATGTCGCCTGCGGTCTGCCCCCCGCCTCCGCCCCTCGTTCCCCACTCTCAAACCACTTTCTCTGTCTCCCTCTCTTCCCAATCTCTTCCCCGTACATCTGTGTGTGTGTGTGTGTGTGTGTGTGTGTGTGTGTGTGTGTGTGTGTGTGTGTGTGTGTGTGTGTGTGTGTGTGTGTCTCTCTGTCTCTCGCCCCTTCTCCCAGGGCGGCTATTAGCCATCAGTTCCTTGCCTGCAGCACTTAGCTCTGAGGGCCGCGTGCAGAGAAGAGGAAAATGGGGAATCAACCCAGCGAGAGAGAGGGAGAGAGAGAGAAAAAAATAGGGAATTAAATTGAGAGATCCACAGATGTCGCCGCCGTGCATTCTCCATCTGTCGCTCCCTGACGCACCCAGCCTCCTCTCCCTCCCTCCATCGCCTTCGTTTGCCCCCTGTCTCTTTATCTCTGTCATGATCCATCTATCTATGTATCTATCTATCTATCTATCTATCTATCTATCTATCTATCTATCTATCTATCTATCTATCTATCTATCTATGTATCTATCTATCTATCTATCTATCCAGCCATCCAGCTATCTAGATAGACATCTATCATGTGTCTGATCTCTAATTGCTCGATATGTCTGTCCATCTTTTCTTTGTGTACTCTGCGGTTCTAGGTTGTGTTCTAGTTATCTGCGTTGCCGGGTGGATTATCTACAGTACATGGCTGCCCCCACACACACACACACGCACACGCGCACACGCACACGCACACGCACACGCACACACAAACACACACACACACACACACACACACACACACACACACACACACACACACACACACCTGGGTTCCTGTTGGTGGCGCGTCCTGCGGCCTGCTCTGGTTTGCTCTTCGGGGGCAGTCCATACTGACC
>NC_139956.1:15249889-15267389 GCF_963454915.1 Gymnoscopelus microlampas | reverse complement strand
GTGTTACACTTGGTTGCGCATCATGTCGCACGCTGGAAATAGCAGATCTACAAGGTCACAACGCTTCGCACTGCAACACGTTGTGAGCTTGTAGACTAGCTATTTTTTGCCGTGCAACACTGAGCACAACAACGTATATTACGCCCTTAATGGCGTATGAGTCTGTGTGCGGGCTAATACACGTGCATGGGTCTTGTGTTTAAGCTACTGTAACTTGCGTACGCTTGCATGAATATGTATCCACCTGGACTTGAACCCGGGTCTCCGGCATGGGAAACCAAACGTGTACCGCTCGCCCACGGGGGAATCCTCCCGTTAGCCACGGGAAATGTTAGGCTTGTGGGGTCAGACAGGGCTACTCTGTTACATTAAAGTGAAAGAGTTAGGTACGCGGCCTAGAAGAGAAACGTATGCAAAGCGTATGTTTAACGCACACCTACACCTAACTTTTATTGTGCTGTGTGTGTGTGTGTGTGTGTGTGTGTGTGTGTGTGTGTGTGTGTGTGTGTGTGCACACGCATGCCATGCGCGTATGCGTGTGTGTGTGTGAGACAAGGGGGAAGTGAAAGAGTTAGCTATACCTGGCCTAGAAGAGAAACGTATGCAAAGCGTATGTTCAACGTGTGTGCTTATCGCGGCGTGTGCGTGAATGTAAACCGCTCTGTGTGTGCTGTGCTCTGCATTGAACATGCAGCGCCACGCTCACATTCACTCCAAGGACGTTCGGACATTCACGTTGCGTTGGACCGCAGAGTGTGAGGAACGAGATAAAGATACCGTAGGGCAGTGTTCCCCAAACACTGGGTCAGGACCCAATTTTGGGTCACTCGTAAGGGTATTTTTTTATGGTCCTTGAAAATCCTTTTTTATAAAAAGGATTTTCAATTATTTTTTCTATAATCTTCAAAAAAGTTTAATAAGTAGTGGAAACAGCAGATCTACAAGCTCACAATGCGTTGTATTATAACATATTGTGAGCTTGTAGATCGGCTATTTTCACTAGTTTGGGTCCAGGGGAGATATAAAATGTCTCTTTTGCGTCTCGAGCTAAAACGTTTTAGAACCACTGCTGTAGTGAAAGACAGAGAGAGAGAGAGAGAGAGAGAGAGAGAGAGAGAGAGAGAGAGAGAGAGAGAGAGAGAGACTGCTTAATTTGAGGACTTACTCTGTCCCACTTTTAGGACCACCTTCATGCCTTGTGTGGCACACACTCCTCCCCTCATACTCTCCAGGCCCTGGCGTGTCCCATCTGATGTAGCTGCAGGGAGAGAGAGAGAGAGAGAACACACAAAATGGATCAATTATGGATACTAGGGCAGTGGCTCCCAAATGGTGGACAGAGCGACACACTGGTGTGTGTCGGGAGAGATAAGTCCAGGTGTGCCCTGGGATTTTCTGTGACAACCACACAATTATAATTGCAATAGCGTTCAACAAAATATTTCAGTACTTTCTAGTGCACTTGTTTCCCAACACAGAGGCAACTTCTAGCCGAAAGAATATATTTTGACCACCTGGCGTACCTATTTTGGGCATGTCATTATAGCCCCGAGAAGTGTCCATTTGGGTCGATTTTTACACTACACTACACTACACACGTGCACGCACGCACGCACACGCACACACACACACACACACACACACACACACACACACACACACACACAGGAAACTCACAAGTGAAAGTCAGAAACATTCACGCCTCTCTCACTCTCTCTCTCTCTTTCTACAGTACGTGCGGCGCCAACAACAATGGTGGCTATTCATAACTTAACGTCATCCATTCCGACGTGGCGGCGGCGGCGAGTGACATTTGCAGCCGCAGGCGATTAAAAATAAATAAAAAAAATACTCCACCAGAAGCTCCCGAAATGTCAAACTATACGCAACAGGAGCGCCATTTTAATAAGTCCTCATTTAGCAAGCCCACTGGTATTCATTAACACCCCCGCTGTGGTCGCGTTGGACCCGGCCGCTTCTAATAAAGCCCCATTACCGCTTGGACTGGACAAATATCTGGAGAGGGGGAGGGAGGGAGGGGGAGGGGGGGGAGTTGCCGAAACGCGGAGAGAGAGAGACCACAGATTGGCCCGGCGGAGAGAGAGAGGGGAAGGTAATCCAATCAAGGGTTCATATGAAAAAAGTGCCTAAGAGACTACGGGAGACAGAAAGTACGGAGGGAAACCGAATACAGGCTGCGGTGAATGAATACAGTGTTAAAACCCTCGATGTGTAACTGCTTGCATGGACCTCTGTCGCCTCGTATTACTGCTTTTGCTTGCGTTCCAATTAGTTGAATTATAGAGAGGGGAGGTTTCGCCCTCCTCGCCCCCCCCCCTCCCTCGGGGCTGAGAGTGGATACCGTTCGAGGACCGACTCTAGGTGACGTGATGCGATGTTGCGTGAGTCACTCAGCGATGGTGGAAAGTGGCAGAAAAGACGCTTTGCTTTGCTCAAGATGGATTTACTGCATAGTTTCTCCAACGGGATTACGTAACGCATTTACTGTGTCTTTACATCTAATCTGTAAATCTCTAATACACTAAACATTCTCCCGATACTTAACCACTGGCATCCCAATTTTGGGCATGCCATTATACTGTAGGTGAAAATAAAATATTTTGTCCGTTTTTGGGCTTGTAGATCAGCTATTTTCAAAATAATGTAAAAAGTGCAGATACAGTCTGACATTCAGAAAAGCTGCACTAGAATTGACATCATGGACGGCGCTGTACGTGCGTTAACCTCAGGTACAGTACGGCAGTTTGGGAATCGAACCCTCCTCGGCCATGAAAGGCTTCAGTCAAACCACCAGAGACCCTCTCTTCACAGGTACCAAGCCTGGACATTAGGGGGGGTTAGTGTGTGTGTGTGTGTGTGTGTGTGTGTGTGTGTGTGTGTGTGTGTGTGTGTGTGTGTGTGTGTGTGTGTGTGTGTGTGTGTGTGTGTGTGTGTGTGTGTGTGTGTGTGTGTGTGTGTGTGTGTGTGTGTGTGTGTGTGTGTGTGTGTGTGTGTGTGTGCGCGCGTGTGTGTGTGTGTGTGTGTGCGTGTGTGCGCATGCGTGCGTGCGAGTGTGAGCGTGCGCGAGTGTGTGGGAGAGGCAGACCACGTGAGCATGAAATCCAGTTAAAATATCACACCTCTGCCTACATGAAGCATGTCAGCAGATGTATTATAGATCACAGACGCAGAGGTCAGACAGCGAGGAAAGGCCAGGAGGAGAGAACACAGGAGGGAGGTGCACAAAAGTGCGACAGGATGAAGGTATAGATGGGAAGTGACAGCAGGCAGAGAGAGGGGAGAGAAGACAAAGAGAGAGAGGGGCTCAGACAAAGAACCACAACGCCACATGTTGGGGCGGAAACCTTGCATGTCCAAAACTGTTACTTTTCAGGAAATGGAAAAAAAAAAGTACCTGTGTTCCGTGGGATCGTATGTAGTTATTATTTAGTCACATGCTCTTGTTAATACTTTTGGTTAGATATTTTAGATATTTATAAAACCTACAGACACTTGTACGTACGCTTGTAGATCTGCTATTTTTGCTACTTTTGTGTGACATAGTATGATGAAGTTTGCAGGGGGGAAAAAACACATAAAAAGTGTAAATATGGAGATACAATGTTTTTTGCCTGACAGCAACAATATATAAAAGGACTTTGCTATGGGGAGAATCCTTCTATGTCCGTATTTTATGTTTTTTCATAAATTAATCCTATTTTACGTGACGGGACATGAGCTTTGAATGCCGCTATTTTGGCTATTTTTGAAAAACCTGGGAAAGTTTTGAAATGATAGGGAAGCCAGGTTCTCACAGAACATGTACAATAAAACGTAGTAGTAGTAGTACAATCGTTCTAATCCTTTGTAAAGCAAAGGTTTTGTTTTCACCTGAATACGTGAACTGTATTTGCTCTCAACGCTTCAATTCGCCTTAACAGGAAAACATCTCTCTTTAGAAATGGTTAAACAGATTTCACGCAGACTTATCACCGTACAAAATATCCCTGCTATCCACCTCTTCATCCCTGTCGCTCCACATCTATTTCTGTCCCCTCATAACAGTAGCCTTGAATCCTTTATGGGAAAGAAATATATTTTTTCTCCCGAGGCTGTAGATTAGCATGGCTGTAGCTAAGCAGAGAGACAGATAGAGAGGTAGCGAGAGAGAGAGAGAGAGAGAGAGAGAGAGAGAGGGAGAGGTGTGAATGAAAGGCAGCTTCACTTTATAACACCTCCACCTCTCTCTCTCTCTTTCTCTCTCTGTCTGTCTTCGCATCCCTCCATCCCAGTCTGCCAGCCCACGAGTGGCGTAGGGTGTGAAAGCAGGAAAGGTCAAGAAGGACGGGTGGGTACGGAGCGATGGAAGGAACAATAAGGGCGGATTGAGGGAGGGAGGGAGGGAGGGAGGGAGGGAGGGAGGGAGGGAGGGAGAGACGGATCACTGCGGCAGGAATGATGGCGTGCCTGCGGTGTGTCACACCCGACTGGGGTCCACACTTAACCCAGTGGTTCTCAACCTGTGGGTCGGGACCCCCAGGGGGGTCCCCAGATGTCAGAGAAGTGACAATTTAAGGACTTTTAAGACATTTGTAATACCTAAAAAAAAGAAAAGAAAAAATATCCATAGTGCATCAAAGGTAATGAACAAACTATACTATAAAAACTGGTCAAACATTGGCCAAATTGTCACATAATATAAGAAAGAGGCAAACATTTTGAAAATAGCCGATCTACAAGCTTCTACGAGCGTGTAGGTCGGCTATTTTCACAATATCTAACTGTGGAACAGAGTCAAACAAAATGTAATGCCTCAACTCCTACATTCCAAGTGCTTATCAGGGTGTGGGGGTCCCCAGTTCAAATATGATTATTTTGGGGGGGGGGGGGGGGGTCACAGCCTGAAAAGGTTGAGAACCACTGAACCACTGACTTAACCACTTGAAGCACGGCGTCCATATTGTAGGGGGGAACATTGGCCCACATTAGCCTGCAATTTTTGGGTGAAGAGAGTTGGTGTAGATGGAAAAAAAGAAAAACAAAGTACAGTTGTAACTCAGGTCTGCTTTACTAAGAATAGAGGGTTGAAGCCCTTTGTCATGAGGCTGAGAACAGAACCTGAGCCTGAGCATGTGTTAGATTTGATCAATAATTTGATGACCGGCGTAGTCTCCCGTAGGTCATTTGAGGTCATCCAATTATTGGCTTAGGGATGCGACAAAAACAAATGGTGTATAATTGATAGAAAATAAGTACTTTTTGGGGTGAACTATACTCAACATCTACTCCACATCAAGCATTTTAACTATAAACTATAACTATAAACACTGTCGTAGTTATAGTTGTGGTGTACATTTTGCCACCCACTTGAGTTAAAAGAATATATTGAGTAGTTATAATTATAATTAGTGCTTGGTGTGGATGGCCCTTTACCGTTGGAGAGTTTTGGCATAATGTCTGAGTAAATTAATTTATAAATTACTACAAATTAGCACTACATAATGTATTACTTTGCATTAATATGAAGACATGTATCATTTATTTATTCATAAAATGAATAACAAATTTTGTTTATGAAGGTTTTCAGGGCATGCATGAGATAGTAAAGTACTTGCAAACGCCAATGCCCACCAACTATAGGTATCATTTAGAAGTGGGGTCACGGATCAAAAGGCAAGAGAGGTGTTCTGGTGGACTTGTCCTCTGGGCACAAAGAGAGACAGACAGGGGACGAGAGAGAGAGAGAGAGAGAGAGAGAGCTGGGTGGAGGTGAGAGACAGAGAGGGGAAATGTGTTAAATTCAGGTTAAATTGAAGAGGGATGTCTGGCCGAGCAAGGGAACAGAGGAAATCATATAAAAAGGTTTTGGAAAGGGAAAGGGATATGAGAGAGAGAGAGAGAGAGAGAGAGAGACATGCGATTTCTGAAAATAATGTCTTCTGACATGCGGGGGAAGATTCTGATATGATGGGAGCCAGGGCGGCGAGGGAGATGAGGTGAGGAGAGAGAGAGAGAGAGAGAGAGAGGTGGAGGACATGCAGCTAGGAGGGAGTGTCAGAGACTGATTGGCTGTGACAAGCTGTTGCTGATATGATGAGGACAGCAGACAATGGGACGAGAAGAAGATGACCTGCACCAAGAGAGAGAGAGAGGGGGGGGGGGGGGGTGAAGAGAAAGGTCATGGGCTAAGGAGGAAGGGAGCGAAAGAAGATAAAGTTAGAAAGAGAAAGGAGAGAAGGAACGATGTGCCAGATTACAGGTCCATGGAAGAACGCAATGTCTCCTCTTTTACGGAAAAGTGGAGCGGTAATAAATACAAAGAACAACTGAGAGAGAGAGAGAGAGAGAGACACAGAGGTGGGGAGAGGTGGAGAAAAGAGTGCAAGGAAGGAGAAAAAAAGACAAAAAAAACAAAAACTAACAAAGCACAAGACTAAAGGTCGTTTCAGACGGGGAGCGGCCGACGCGCCTACTATGTCATTCATTTTCAATGAGAGGCGGGCGATTATTTGGGACGCGCGGAGAAGTTGAGGGGCGGTGAGGCGAGCGGGCGCGGTCCCGCGAAATTCTCGCGCTCGTGCTCGTTTGCGCACACGCTCGCGGGCGGCAAGAGCTGGATTGCGGTCGGCTTTTTTTCCCCCGCACCTCGCAGGAGGACAAAACAACAATGATCGAGCGAGAACCCCCGTGTCAACCGGTGAAACGACCCTAACAGTCTAAAAGGCCCAATAGCAGCCCCCTAGAGGCCGTGCTACTCCTTACACCCAGCAAGACCAAGGTGGTTTGATCTGACATTGCCATTCTTACGGTTTGTTCAAACACGTCGCTTTGCGCCACGTTCCAGGCTTGTGGATCTGCTACTTTTGATGCTTTTTTGTGATGCTGTAGTGTGATCAAGTAGGGCAGTGGTGTTCAACCTTTTTCATATCAAGGTGCATTATTTATTCAGCATTTGAGCCACGGAACCACCATTTGATGAGATTTAGACTCTCAGTCTTGAGAGCGTAAAATGAAACCAAATGGACCCGTAAGGGTCCATTTGGTTTCATTTTACGCTCTCAAGAGTTAAAGATCTATACGGGTCCATTTGGTTACCAACTCTCCATCATTTAGCTGGGGACCACCTGTAACACCCTCAAGGACCACTGGTGGTCCCCGGACCACAGGTTGAGAACCACTAAAGTAGGGCATTAATTTGCGAGACCGTCGTAATGACGAAAGTATAAATCAGTCTTCAGTGTGTGAGTGTCCTGACACTGAGACACATCATTAGAAATCACATTTGAAAACCACCAGGTATGTGGTTCAAATCTGATTAGCAAAAATCAGTTTCCACGTGGTGTTTTTTTTTATGTTCCGACTTGATAAAAACCAATCTAGAAAAAAGGCCAAAATCATATTTTGGGATGCCAGTCAGAACATAGCCCTGGAGCGCTGCGTGCGATCTCATTAGTGGAGCAAAAAAACAAAATAGTTGGCGCTAGAGGAAAGGCCACGCGGTCAACAGTAATCAGTAGAGTTCATCCTCGACCAATCGATCGACATCGACATCATTAGAGGAAAGAGGAACGTGTGTGATCACAAAATATGAAGCCCATGATCTGAACATGGCATCGTTATGAGAGACCCAATTTACATAAATCTTCATATTTTTCTTTCCTACGGTGGGTGATTCATCCTCAATCCTCCGAGTGCTTCGACACTGGTGATACAACACGTTGCAAAAACAAGGTCAACAAAATCACACCGAGAGAGAGAGAGAGAGAGAGAGAGAGAGAGAAAGAGACAGACAGACAGAGAGAGAAGAAAGGCAGACAGAAAGAGACAGAGAGCGAGACAGAGAGATAGAGAGAGACAAGGGAGACAGACAGAGACAGGCAAAGAGACAGCGAGAGAGAAGAGAGAGAGAGAGAGAGACAGAGAGACAGAGAGACAGATAATACAGTAGGAATAGTAGCGGCACACCTTTAATCTTCGCCACCTCATTTACATGACAGATAAAGAGGCAGAGGTAGAGCGAGACAGAGAACGAGAGACTGAGACTGAGACAGAGAGAGAGAGAGAGAGAGACAGAGAGAGAGAGAGAGAGAGAGAGAGAGAGAGAGAGAGCAAAGCTATTTGGGATGAGATCAGAGAGGGAACAGAGAGAACAGTAGGAGAGCGAGAGGGAGAGAGAGAAAGAGAGAGGGAGAGAGGGAGTGAGTAATTGAGACAATGATCAGCAGTGATGGAGGGATGCGGCGTGCTAGAGGTTGGAGGAGAGGAAGGGCGTCGCTCTGCCACCCCCGGCTCGACAGGAAGACCGGGGGCGGGGAGGAGGGGGGGCGGAGGAGGGGAGTAAAGTGGAAAAACTCAATTAATGAAATAAAACCGCAGTCAACCTCGATCAGAGCACAGCAGCACTGGAGGCTGGGGGGGGGGGGGGGGGGGGGGGGCAGGGTGGGTTCTATACTTGGGTTGCGCATCGTGTCGCACACACACCGATAACAGACGAGTCGCAAGCTCACAATGCATCGCAGTGCGACAGGTTGTGGGAGCTTGTAGATCGGCTATTTCCGATGCCTGACACGTTATCCCATCAAGACCTGGAACGCATCTATTATTATTATGTTACACTTTGGCTATTCAAAAATAGCAGATCTACAAGCTCATAGCGCTATGAGCTTGTAGATCTGCTATTTTTGAAAAATCGTGAAAATGTGTGCAAATATATATCTTAGAAAATATATTTTCTTTCAAATCGAACATTTTTAACTCAAATCTTTGCTTCTGGGGGTAACATATTTTGAGATGGGGGGGTCGGCGGCCAAATACATATCATTTTGGGGGTCCTTGACATGAAAAGGTTTGAGCACCACTGACATAGAAACATAGGCTTTTCAGAAAACTGTTAGGATTTAGAAGACTGGATTAAGTATAAATCAGGGGATCCATTCCATCTATGGGAGATCAGCAAGAGCTTGAGACTGCCATCTCACTTTGTCTCCCTCTCTCTCTCTCTCTCTCTCTCTGGCTGTGTGAAAGCACTCTCTACTCATTATATAGTGCACTACATGGTGATTACGCCATCTTGTAGTGGTGTCCGAACGTATAGTGCTCATTATTATTATTCCCTGTGCTCCTTTTATCCCCTGATGCATTATGAAAAGTATAGGTACAACCGATGGTCATTATCGCAAACCCTATTAACCCATTAAGACCTGAAGCTGATTCTACAAAATACATAATGTTTCTATATCAGTGGTTCTCAAACTTTTTCATGTCAAGGACTCCAAAACTATATGAATTTGGCCGCGGACCCCCATCTCAAAAAAATGTGTTCCAGGGACCCCCCAGGAGCAAAGATTTGAGGTAAAAAATGATCGCTTTAAAAGAATTCAAAGATATGCACACATTTTCACAATTTTTCAAAAATAGCAGATCTACAAGCTCGTAGCGCAGCACTCTGTGCCGCGTTACGAGCTTGTAGATCTGCTATTTTTGAATAGCCAAAGACACCTAAAATGACACAGATGCGTTCCAGGTCTTAATGGGTTAAGACAAACGCAGACTTGAGTGACAGAAATGATCATCATTAATGATGACCAGTGTAGTGTCTCAAATGTTTGTTATTTTTTCGAGTCCACTACAGTCTAAGTGAATGAGCGAGTGAGTGATTTTGGACACAGCCTCTGTCTTTCGTTCTCCGTATATATCCCTCGCTCCGTCTCTTCCCTTTCACTTGGCCACGCGTCCTTCATTTCCCACTCTCTCTCTCTCTCCATTTCTCCATATCTGTCGCCTTCCCCTTTGTGTGTCTCTGTCCCCATCTCACCTGGTCGCCACCACTCTTTCTCCCCCTTTATCCATCTCCCTATCATCTCTCCTCTCTCTCTCTCTCTCTCTCTCTCTCTCTCTCTCTCTTCCTGTCTCTCCGTGTCATATCGCAGGGTCACACCGGAGGCCGCGCCGTACCTTCCTTCTCGCTGCGGCTCAAATTTAGCCGTCGCTGCTCGCCGTCGTGTAAGCCGAGCAGCCGCCGGGGCTCTTGGAGGAAGCGCTGCATCGCCTTGTTTTTGGTGGGTCATGTCCGGACGGACGCGTCCCCCCGGGCCCCCCCGGCTTGTGTTAGCAGCAACGCTCAGCATTGTCCACTGACACCTCAGCAGCTTTACACAGCGGGCTTCTCACGAAACGCCAGCCATACTTTAAAGTTAAGCCATTAAGACCGGGAGAAGCATTTGTGACATTTTTTGATTTGAGCTAAAAAAAAGCATTAGGCCTACTTTACACTTTATACTCGATATACAAGCTCATAGCACGGCACCGAGTGCCGCGCTACGAGCTTGTATATCTGCTATTTTTTGAGAAATTGTGAAAATGTGTGCAAATCTTTGAGTATATATGTTTTTAAAGCGAACATTTGTAACTCAAATCTTTGAGTATATGTTTTTAAAGCGAACATTTGTAACTCAAATCTTTGCCTCTGGAGGGTCCCAGAGGCAAAAAAAGTTTGAATACCACTGACATAGTAACATAAGTTCTTTAAAAAAAACAGGTCTTAATGGGTTAAGTTCAGCTCACACACCTGGACATCTTTGACCTGTTTCTCTCCTGCTCTCTCCTCACGAAAACTACAAAGTGATGTTTTGCGAGTGAACAAAAAATTCTGTGATGTGACAATAAAGGTTTTATTTTTTTGCATTCATTTTCAATAAAAAAAAAGCTAATATTTTCATAGATAAGGCTTAAGTGATGAGTTCATAATGTATATTTGTTTAAGGTTTGGGCCTCTTTTGGCTCTTGCTGAAAACGTTTGGGAATCCCTGCTTTAGTGTGTGTAATGTGCAAATGATCCTCCTAAGTGTGCACGCGTTCAAAAGCATAGCTCATACCTCACATACATACCTCATTGTTTTGAATCTGTCTTATCTCGAGCGGTGAAGTGAGCACTTCAAATGTGTCAGCGACTGTGCGGGTGTGAATGTATTGGTGTGTGTGTGAGCGCATAGGAATGTATGTGATGTAATGTGTGCATCGATCAAGATTTGTTTAAACAGCGCATTTCATACATCAGGTACAACTCAATGCGCTTCATTGAAAAGAAAGCTTAAAGAGAAAGGCAAACGTTTCCGTCGGGTGGAAACCTCTTATCTCCATTTTCTTGTCTTTCTTATTAATGCCCTACTTCGTCATACTACAGTGTCACAAAAAAGTAGCAAACGTTGTCGATCTACAAGCTCTAAGCGTGGCGCATCGTGGCGCGTTTTGAGCTTTGAGCTTTTGTTGCTACTTTTTTCTTTGAATCCTGAAAACTAACAGTTTTGGACATACAAGGTTTCCACCTGAGAGCAACGATAATTAATAAAGAGAGGAAAAACTAGAAATACATTTAACGATAAATAAACTAGACATAAAATAACTGGACTAGAACTAAGCGCTGAACGACCTTCAGGCGATGTTGTGGGTCCACACACATGTAGTGTTGTGCATGAACACAGTAAAACGTTCATTGAGGGTGCTCGTGTTTTTGGTGAACCGAGGTGTTTGTTGTAACTAACAAACGTGAGCATCGTTGACTCCCATAACGCTTACGGTTGCAAGTTGTGTGAATAAACATCTGTGTATTCATTCATTCACACTGATCCAATTGCAGGAAACAATCACACACACAAGTGACTCTTCTATTGACTACTGACATAGCCTACAGGCCTAGTTGGTTGACTAGACTTAAAATCCTATATGTTTGGTTGACTAGAGTGCCCCCAAGGGTCTATACTAGGCCCCCAAGTTTTGTCCCTGTATACTAAATATCTTTGTTTAAAATAGCTGATCTACAAGGTCACAACACGTCACAATGCAACGTGTTGTGAGCTTGTAGATCTGCTATTCTATATTATGTGAAACTACAGGTTAAAGCTTGGAGGCATAAATCAATATATTTTGTGTATTCGAACTGTTGTCTGATTTGGTTCAGGCTAAACGAAATGTATACCTTGATAGCAGCTCTTTTGTTCGCTTTCAGCATAATGTGACCTACTGTTTAAGTGGAAAAACCTTATATTGACGATGTTTTTTCTTGGCTTTTAGAAGTAATCTGTGATTCTATTGTAGTACAGAGTAATACAATTCGTTTGGGAAGTAGGCAGAGGCAATGGGGCTGAGGATGGCTCTATTAAGAAAGAAGAATAGCTCACCGCGGCTCATTTAAAAAGAAGCAGAAGAATCTAACATGAACCGGTACATTTTTGGGACTGTGTGAAGCCGAAAATTCTACAGTAAATTGTGTGCTCTTGAACGTGAACTAGTTCATTTTAATCTGTGTGAACGTTAACTTTGAGCTACCGTAGCTCTTGTGTGGTTGTGAACTAACTTGCACACAACACTGCTCGCACGGAACCGTCTGAACTGGAAACACACACAGACGGTATAAGTGCAAATTGGAACCCACTTCCAGCAATGACAGCTTCATTAATGGCAGCCACAGTAAAAGAATGTGGTGCAGATCAAACGACGAATAAAACAAACAACCTCACATAATGAGGAAAAACAGCCAGGCATGCAAAATAAAGCGGTGGAACTTCTCTCTATCTCTCTCTCTCTCTCTCTCTCTCTCCCTCTTTTTCTCTCCATCTCCATCTCAGTGTGTCATGCCGCGTTGGAGCTTGTCTCTCCCACGCTAGCCTGTGGTGCAGCGCGATGGTTGTGCTTAGCCGTGCCAGTTGTGTGTGTGTGTGTGTGTAATGAACGCAACGGCACGTATGCTAATGCTAACGTGGAAGACACAAATGCGAGTGGGTGTTGTTTTTGTTTTGCCCGCGGCACGTTGATGGTACTATGTGTTGGAGGAGTTGGTGTGTGTGCGTGTGCGTGTGCGTGTGTGTGTGTGTGTGTGTGTGTGTGTGTGTGTGTGTGTGTGTGTGTGTGCGTGTGTGTGTGTGTGTGTGTGTCTCTGCATGCATATCTCACTGTGAGTGAGTTTGATGTGTGAGAGCGCATGTGAACGACTAATTTGAGTGTGTTCCCATCTGGGCAAACGAAGCCGACGTGTATAGCTTCACAACAGCTTTGCTTTAAACCCGCTGACATCCTATACTTCGTTGCATGTCAAAGAGCAAAAAAAATAGCAGATCTGCAAGCTCGCGTGTGGTGGTGATTGCGTCACACTGTGAGCTTGCAGATCAGCTATTTTTCGCCAACTGTTCGCCTATTATGACATGCCCAGAATAGGGACGCTAGGATTCATGAGGTGACCCGACCGCACCCGCAGCACACCAGCAATAGACTACCAAATAGCTACTTCCTACCCGTTTATTTTGTGCGTATGTCCGTTTGTTTTTGGAAAAAAGGAAGCACTCCATATATTTGAACTGAAAATGTATATCTTGATCCCGTGCTTCACAATGAAAATATTTGAAACAAATAGCTACTTCCCCCGTATAAGCAGGCTTGTGAATGAGCAAAGACTAAAGAAATGCCGAAAATACTACCCCTCCACACACCTTGCCCTATTTATCTTTTTTTGCTATTCTCCCTGTTGTTGTTTAATATTATTATTACTATTATTGCAGCTACAATGTCTGAGCAACCAGAACTAAATAATTCCAGTAGTACTGTATGTGCCTGTACACAAGAATACACAATAAAGAAACCTGGAGCTTTGAACCTCGTTCTCATAGTGGGGGTCCAGGCACCAGGGTTCAGGGATCCAAATGGACTCTTACAGGTCTGTACCTCTGAGAGTGTACAAATGGAACCCGCGGTTCCATGTGTACACTCTCAAGAGTTACAGGGTTTCTTGAAATGAATGAAAAAAAGGTTGAGAACCACTGCTATTTAGTGGCGGGCGGGAGGGAGGGAGGGGGTCATCAGGAACACAATTTACAGTCGCCTTCCTGTTCAAATTTGTAGTCCTCCTCTCTCGCCTGTGGGTCCGTGCACTGTATCCACGTCACGTCACCTAGCTTGAAGGATTCATGCTCTCTCCCCTCTCTCTCTCTCTCTCTCTCCCTCTCCAAACACAAACCAAACCCCTCGAAGTGAGCCGTCGAATTTCCTGTAACTAAAAACGTCGTCATAAATCTCCTCGCACCAGCTCCTTCGAAAAAACCTGGCCCTGTGACGCATTAACGAAGCCATCACAAGCCATTACCTCGCCCGCCGCCGCGCGGGGAGAGGGGCATTAGCTTGTGTACCGAGACAGAACGGGCATTATTTTAGCTCTCTCTCTCCCTCTCTCTCTCTCTCTTGAAAAGAAAACTGGGAAAAAATGACTCCGGTATTATTTTCACTTAAATTCCACTTCCAAATGCATAGCGGACCATTACCTCCAACAGAGCATGAGCTTCTTTTCCTCCCTAACTTGTTTTACTGCTAAGGATGCAGATTTTTGGATGGTTTCTTTGGGGGGGAGGGGGGAGGGGGAGGGTGCCCAGCCCACCCCTCCACCACCCTATTGTTGCAAACAAAGGCGCCCTGTCGTCGGCTGCGTTGTGGGATCAGTGAGGAGAACTCACAAGGACAAGTCAAAGATGTTTGTGCTGCTTTCACACCACTGTCTCGTGGTAAAAAAAAAGAAAACCACCACTGTGAGTGTTCTGGGAAGTGGTGGAAAGTAGTAATTCACTCAAGTACTGTGATTTTGAGGTACTTTTACTTGAGTGTTCACATTTTTCAATACTTTATACTTTCAACCCTACATCTCAGAGTCAAATATTGTACTTTTTATTAAAACTTGAGTTACTTACTGCTGTAGTTACATTGCAGATTTTGATCATTATTACAAGTACGAGTACTTCTTCCACCACTGTTTTGGGTCAAAGAGGGGTCATGCGTTGCATAAGCATGTTGTCGTGTACAGTACGTGCGGGACGGGTTCCCACTTCCCTCACGGAACAACACAGACACCCAGACGGCCGGTTTAATGGGTGAAATTAGCGTGTAACTGGAGAGGACTATATATAGATGCTGGTACCAGTTCCACACAGTCATGGTCACAGTCACAGGTTAAGAGTCCCATGACAGGCCGCGTGTTGGACAAATACTGACGCAGGCACGCACGCACGCACACACACACACACACGCACGCACAGAGTCATGCCATACACACACACGCGCACACATACGCAGAGTCATGCCACGGCATACAGGAATCCAGTCACAGGGACAAAAATCTCATGCCATCACGTAATTTCACACATGCCTCTATACAGGAGACCCAATTACAGTCAGGACATCAACTACACACACGCATCAAGCCACTGACTCTCTCTCTCTCTCACACACACACACACACACACACACACACTGAGATGGGACGTGGAAATGAGATCAGTGTCTCTGCTGGCGTGCGGTTGATCCCTCCTCTGCGCTCCATGACATTTTAATTCACTGCAGTTATTCGCTTTCTATCCATCCCATTGTATTAACATCACTTTGCCCCCCCCCCTACACCCCCTACACCCCCCCCACACACACACACACACACACACACACACACACACACACACACACTACCCCCTTCCAAGACTGCCCTGTTCAGAGGGTAGGGTGGCGACATCGGATCACTTCGCATTAACCTCCACCACTAAAAACAAACTGGGCCATTGGAGACCCAGTCGAGTACCCTATAACAAAAAAATGAGAGCTAGCATGAGGACTGCACCCTGATCTCTGCTTCTGACATTCACACGCATACTAGAGCTCGATCCGTACAGAAATCTTTGGGCCGATACCGATAGATAGACCTTTATCTTGATCCCGCGGGGGGGGGGACTTCAGTCGCCCCAGGGCAGCACAGCAGTTAACCCATTGAGACTTGAGGCCGATTCCAAAAATGTCTTAAAAAATATATATATATTCAAAGATGTGCACACATTTTCACGGTGCTCAATCTTTTTCATGTCAAGGACCCCCAAAATTATATGTATTTGGCCGCGGACCCCCATCAAAATATTTTGTTCCAGGGACCCCCAGAAGCAAAGATATAAGTTAAAAATGTTCGCTTTAAAAAACATATATATTCAAAGATTTGCACACATTTTCACAAATTTTCAAAAATAGCAGATATACAAGCTCATAGCGCGGCACTCGGTGCCGCGCTATGAGCTTGTATATCTGCTATTTTTGAATAGCCCAAAGTGTAAAATAATGCTTTTTTAGCTCAAATCTAAAAGTGACATAGTTCCAGGTCTTAAAGGGTTAAGATACTCTTACAGCCCCGTAGCACTTGACCTAGCCTTGACAACGCATGCGGTCTTATTACGCAACGGTTCAAATGTAATTTAGATAGCGTGTTATTTAGACAGATGCTAGGTTCATGTGTTGACCCGGCATCCTATGGTTTGTAAAGTTTCAATGTACAGATGTTTTTTTGTCGTTGATATTGTACTGTTTAGACTGATCCTAGATCACTGATGCGCTACACTGTCTCTCTGCATTTGATGAATGCGTTTACCTTGCTTACTGCTACATGACTAATAATAAATAGTAAATTGTTGCAGGGTAAGAGAAGTGATGCAAGATACAGAGGAAATAGCTGATCTACAAGTTCTTGTACATCGGCTATTTTCGTTGAAGATATTTAGTGTAGAGGGAAAACAGGACTGGGCCGCCTAGTATGGAGTCCTTGGGAATACGGTGTAGGGTTGAAATGGTTAGGGGGTAAGAAGACACACACACGCACGCACGCACGCACTGCGCGCGCGCGCCACAGCACGCACGCCACGCACACACACACACACACACACACACACACACACACACACACACACACACACACACACACACACACACACACACACACACACACACACACACACACACACACACCACACACGTGCGCGCGCGCATGCGTGCGCGCCTGTGTGCAGATGAGTGAGAGAGATTGTGATTTAACATGGCAGATGTGCTGTTTATAATCTAGTTGTGAGGCAGGAAATCTAAACACTGTTTCAGCACCACACAATGCACGGGCCTGCAAACAACACCACTGTCTGCTGCTGACACAAACACACACACACACACACACACACACATCCCAGGTTTATCACACACGTTGTGCTGGTGAAACAACACGATACAACACAAACAACACAACCAAACATGGCTGGCTACATCCACAGGCAGATTTATTACGCGCTACATACAGTATTGTGATTGCGCAACACACAGCATCCAGCTGTGTGTTGTCGCTGCTCATGCATGCGTGCTTTGCAAAGTGTGTGTGTGTGTGTGTGTGTGTGTGTGTGTGTGTGTTGTGTGTGGTGTGTGTTGTCAGTGTGTGCATCTCTTTATGAATGCACTGAATGCCATGCCGTCCGCATGTCTGTGTATATCATTCCCATCTTTGTTTGCATCTGCATTGTGTAAGCATTATGTGCATGCGTGCGTGTATTTCCTTCAAGTCTATCCATGTGTGCAAATCCGTTTAACGAATGTCATGAGTGCGCACAGTATGGTGTGTGTGTGTGTGTGTGTGTGTGTGTGTGTGTGTGTGTGTGTGTACTGTACGTGTCTGTTT
>NC_139956.1:15247136-15249689 GCF_963454915.1 Gymnoscopelus microlampas | reverse complement strand
CAAAGGAGTAGGCTTAAAAACAGACCCTGATATGGTCATACGCACACACACACACACACACAAACACGTGCACCACATACACAAGGAGGGACAAGCACGCATGCGTTCACTCGCTAAATCCCAGCACGTAACTGAGCCAGTAATTCACCAGAATTACTGTCCCCTCTGATACTGTTAGTACGATTAAGAATAATCTAGCTCTTACTTGGTTAATCACAGCTATTGATTTAGTTGCTTATATTAAAAAAATCTACTAGATTCCGTGCTTCTCAATTATTCGATTAATCAGAAAAGTAATGGAACAATAATTGCTAAAATAATAATCGATAGTTGCAGCCCTAAACTAAAGAACCTCATCTTTCAAATACAACCTTTGACCTCTCCACCTATCTCTGGTACCTCTCTCTCTCTCCTTCCCTCCCTGCTCTCTCTCTCTCTCTCTGTCTTTCTCTACTTCCTTTTAATTATTATCTTAATTCTCTAATTTTTCCACACAGCCCTCGGCTTTGTTTGGCAGCATTCTCCCCGGGGGGGGGCAGAAGCTATCTGTGACATTGTCTGTCATTGCCACACTAAAGAGAGAGAGAGAGAGAGAGTCAGCATGTGATGCCAACGCGCCCGCAGACAGACGCTGGCGTGCGTTCTCGCTCCCGCCTAACACACGTCTGATGAAATGACGCCGATGCGTTTGAAATAAAAAATAATGGATGAATAAAGAGCCCTTTGGTCCTGGGCAAGATAACGTTCTCGGTGTATATCACGGCTGACTTTGAGGCGACTCTTGTTGTTGTCGCCCGTTGTTGTTGTTGTTGTGGTCGGGCGGGTGACATTCAGATAACGCACGAGGCAGGCGTTGATAAGAACCCGTCCGGATGATGTTCGTCGAGCACGGCCGCGGAAACAACATGTAGATAAAGCTGGAAACATTAGTGGAGGCTCTATCAGCGGGGCTCGCTTTGAAAGGAGGGGGGGTGGGGGGGCGGGGGGGGGCGATGTTTAGCCAGCGCTAAGGAACCTCCCCGCCTTGAAGAGACGAGCTCTGACAGATGTTGAAGCGTCACTGAAGAGACAAGGTCTCAACTGAGGAGACCATGTTTAGCTTCATGCCAGATCTTTGAAGTGTCTCTGGGCGAATCGGATAATGGAACAGTGGGGGGAATGGAGATAGAGAGAGAGAGAGAGAGAGAGGGAGGAGAGGGGAGGGGAGGAGAGGAGAGGGGGGGTTGTTCCAGGGGAAGGACAAAAAGTCTCGAAAAGACGGAGAGCGAGGGACGGAAAGGAAGAAAAAGAAAAAAAAGAAGGAAGTGGGTCAACAGTCTGAAGGGAGGAACGTGACGCGGAGCTGTGACACGTAGCGCGCGCCAGCACGCATGTGCCAGAGAGAGAGAGAAAGAGAGAGAGAGAGAGAGAGAGAGAGAGAGAGAGAGGGAGAGAGGGAGAGAGAGAGAGAGAGGAGATAGAGAGAGAGAGAGTAAGCGAGGGAGGGGGGGCCTCCGGTAGCGAGGGAAGGATGGCGAGGAGGAGGTTGGTTTCTAAATTAAGAGAGAGGAGGCACGCGGGGGAGTGAAAAGCGAAGGAGAAGAAAGGAGGCAGGAGTTGTCGGGGAGTCTGGAGGAGCCGGCGCAGGAGAAAGGGACGCTCTCTTTAAATGTCACTTCTTTCTGGGCGATATTAATGTCAAAGACACACAACTTAGCCGAAGAGTGTAAGTTTGCTTTCTTGGAAATTGCGCCCGTGGGCACACAAAACTTTAGGGACTTTTGAGTGTGTCCCCCCCCTCCCTGGGTTGGAGGGAGGTAGGGGTGGGTGGGGGGCGTTGGTGGAAGGGAGGGGGGGCGGCGGCAGTGCAGCGGTGACGCTGTACATCTTAAAGACAGTAATTACACATAACTGTCAGTCTAATTAAGGCTTTTAATGAACTCTATGAGAGCCCCAGCATGAACAAAAATCACCAGCCTCTGGGAACCACTTGTGTGTGCGCATGTGTGTGCGTGTGCGTGTGTGTGTGTGTGTGTGCGCACGGACATCTGCACAGCACGCGTGCGTAGGTAGTAGATGATAGGTCTCGAAGGAAGTACCCGCACGACATGCACGTGTGTTTTTTGTAGGCCTATAATCTGACACATGCACACACACACACAGACACACACACACACACACACACACACACACACACACACACACATGCATACTCGCTCGCCCACAAACATGTCCCTTTGAGTCCCTTGTCCCCCTGGTGGGTATAAACACCAGGAAGAAACTGTCCTGCTGGACAGATTAACATTCCTACTACTGCTGTGACCAGCCTCCTCGCTCCACACACACACACACACACACACACACACACACACACACACACACACACACACACACACACACACACACACACACACACACACACACACAGCCTCCACTGCACCCTGTCCATACATCCCCCAGACCCCCAACCTGGAATGGTCCATTCGGTTCCATTCGTACTCTCTCAGCATTACAGAACTGTAAGGGTCCACTTGGCTCCTAACTATCAGTCCTTAAAAGTACCTGGGGCCTCCC
>NC_139956.1:15239636-15242136 GCF_963454915.1 Gymnoscopelus microlampas | reverse complement strand
CTCTCTCTCACTAATACAGACAGACTAAAACATGTACAATACATATTGTATGTATAGAAACAGAGGGAGAGAAAGTGGAACGGGGAGGAGGGAGAGAGAGAGTAACAGAAAGAGAGAAACACAGAGACAGGGAGAGAGAGAGAGAGAGAGAGAGAGAGAGAGAGAGAGAGAGAGAGAGAGAGAGAGAGAGAGAGAGAGAGAGAGAAACACACAGAGAGTGTTTCTATTCTGACCCGTGTGTTAAACTTTTAACAGGGTTAAGTGTGAGGCCCGGCTCCACAGTGTAGAAACATCCTGCCGTGATTCATATTTTAAACGTGCCATTCACATGCAGCATTGAACAAGCACTTCTCTGAGTGCACGTGCGCGTACATGTACGCACACGCGCACGCACACACACACACACACACATACACACACACACACACACACACACACACACACACACACACACACACACACACACGCACGCTTTACCTCAGAGGGACTGCTAGTGCTGTGGTAAAACAAAAAAAAGTGTTTTCCACTTAACTAACTAAGCTCTATAGATATAAATGGCTGACTTGTTG
Source organism: Gymnoscopelus microlampas (assembly GCF_963454915.1). Taxonomy (NCBI): domain Eukaryota; kingdom Metazoa; phylum Chordata; class Actinopteri; order Myctophiformes; family Myctophidae; genus Gymnoscopelus; species Gymnoscopelus microlampas. The sequence continues at coordinate 15,241,567 of NC_139956.1, read as the reverse complement.
GTGCAGAGCCTGATGTTTGTTGCTGATATAAATATCATAGTCTCTTAAAGCTCCATACTGTACATACAGTATGTTTTACGTTGCTTGTCTCTCCTCGACGGAGGGAGGCAATTGCCAAAAGATGTCCAAAAAAACTACCATAAAGACGGCAGTGCACGGGGGGCACTCGAGTGGCGCCCATAGATCTGCCATTTTTGAACATCTTTGAAAAATCTTGAAATTCTTTTGAACATTTAGCAGTTTTTTTTTAACACAAATCTTCTCTTCTGGGGGTCCCTGGCTCAAAACGTTTTCAGATGGTGGTCCGCGGACAAATATATATATATCTCAATTTGGGGGTCCTTGACATGAAGAAGTTTGAGAACCACTGTCCTACCAGACACACCAGGGTCTACATGTCTCAATAGAAGAGTAGGGGGACCGTACCTCCAACCGCTGCAGATGTACTAGTATTGTATTACCATATTACTCTACCATGCAGAGTGGTTACAAAAACATTTTATTCATTCAAATAAGTCCCGGATTGTGGCTGCAACAGCAGCCCACAACTCTGCTATTAGTGCTGCCGGCAGGCCGGGGAAGCATATTTCTTCCGGTATAATGGTGTTTTTGGTGAGGCTCGTCTCGCCAAAAATATCAAATCCGCAGGAGGATACAGTATAGTGCACAATCCCACACACACACACACACACACAAACGGCGGTAAAAAAAAAAAAGTGATGCCCCAAATAAAACCATGAGGAAGTCGTCTGTCATTCCCTTGCAGGGTTAATTATTTTTTTTATTTACCGCTACCTTTTTCCTGGTGACGGCCGGCGTCGCCTCTTCCACCTGTAATCCATTTAGAGAATGCTCTAAAGTCTACTTAATCTGTATCCACTTATCTGTTCATTCTACATTTCTGCGTATAGCGTTTCCTAATCACTGCCTCCTCCACTCCCCCCCTCCACCCCCCAGAAATGCAACCAACCTGCATTTAGCGACATACCTCGCCTGGCTCCTTGTGTACCTTGAGATGTGGGCACGCACCAAATGGTTTACTCAGTAAATAACTGCGACTTCAACCACTTTCAACCTGGCACTCGGTGCCGCGCTATGAGCTTGTATATACAGTATGCTATTTTTGAATAGCCAAAGTGTAAAATAATGCTTTTTTTAGCTCAAATCAAAAAGTGACACAGATGCGTTCCAGGTCTTAATGGGTTAAAACATGTATAAAAATGTATGGAACAAAATCTAAATGTAAAAATTCTCAGAGATTTCAACAATAGTGAAATTAGTCTATCTACAAGCGCACCGTGTGTGGTGTTGCGACATGTTGTGACCTTGTAGATCGGCTACTTTCACTATTCATCGTACGACAAACTCGTTTTTATTCCGGCGGTTAAAACCAAAGTTAAAGCATAGCCCATTATCCCTTTTCTCTTTTATATATATCGTGCAAAAGCAGTCCCAGTTGCACCCTTCACCGAAACACCGCCAATACTTTCAACTAAATGAAAATGGGTGCCGTTCTGGGGCCAGCTCTCCCTTGTAAAACTCGTTTTACATCAGCGGGACAAAGCTGTATAAATAAAGGTTAAAGGCATTAGAATTAAAGAAATAAAGCTACGTTCCTCTTCAGCGGGCATTGTGCTGGGTTCCAGCGGAGTTCAGGCCAGTGGAAATGTTGCTAGAGATGAGGTAAAGCTAGTTGTTTCCCAAACTTAGTTTTCTTTCTTCTTAAATCTGACAGAAGCTGAGAGCTCCACATGTGCAAGCACGCACGCACACTTATTTATTCCTTATTTATACATCCTCACGACGTGTGAGCTTGCAGATCGGCTATTTTTGCTATTTGTTACAGCTTTATTTTTTGACTGCCCAATTTATGGTTGCCAGGCTGAACGTTGATTAAAGCAAGTTGTGCAACATGCGCTTAACCCATTAAA
>NC_139956.1:15232136-15237136 GCF_963454915.1 Gymnoscopelus microlampas | reverse complement strand
AGACAGAGACACAGTGGTAATGATGTACTTTGTGGAGAGTTCTGACGGGGGGGGGGGGGGGTAGAGGGGGGTAATTAGGGCAGCTTAAATGACGGTTAAAAAGGATTTGTGTCTGACTGTTTGTCCTCGCGTCTTTCTAGCGGTGCTATGGGCCCTCCCGCTCAAGCCAACGTCTTAGTCAACCATTCCTCCAGCCCTCCTCCTCCTCCTCCTCCTCCCTCTCTCTCTCCTCCGTCCACTGGCTTTCATCAGCCGCTTCCATCGTCCTTCTTGCCAACTTCCTTTTCCACTGTCCGTCTCTTATGTTCTTCTTCTCTTATACTCCAATTATCCATGCATCTATCGTCTATCTCCCTATAATTTAGTCTTTCTGTGCGTCTATCTCTGTTCTGTTCTCTCTCTCTCTCTTTCTCTACCTCCCTCTCTCTCTCTCTCCCTCTCTCTCTCTATCTGGTGAGCAGCTGGCTGCTCCAACCCTTCTTGAACACTATAATCTCACTCCTCTCACACACACACACACACACACACGGCATACATCACGTCTGTCTGCTTACAGACAAGCCGTCCCCCAAAACAACAGTGGCACTGCCTCAATGTGTGTGTGTGTGTGTGTGTGTGTGTGTGTGTGTGTGTGTGCACGCGTGAGTGCATGCGTGTGTGTGTGTGTGTGTGTGTGTGTGTGTGTGTGTGTGTGTGTGTGTGTGTGCACACGTGTGTGCACGTGTGTGCATGTGTGTGTGTGTGTGTGTGTGTGTGTGAGTGCGCACGCTTTTAAACAGATCCAAACTGAGCGATAGTTTACAGCATATTAAGTGTAAATTACAGACAGAGGTTTGTCCACTATCTTTGCCAAAATAATGTGCCTGTGTGCGTGTGCACATGTGCACGCACGCACACACAAACACACACACACAGACACCCCATCCGTGTGCATTTTTGTGCAGTTGCGTAGTGGTGCGCATATACAGCTCCATCTGTGTGAATGTGTTCATTATGTTGATCTGGGGGTGCCGGGGGGGTGCTGGGGTGTGGGGGGTCATGTTTGCATGAACCCGTGCCACTAAATCAAAGCTATATTAGCGGGCTAATGCCTTCTGCTGATGGCGTAGGTCACACCCAGAGAGGTGCGTTGGTTTTAAACACGTCTCCCTGTGAAGCTTTCCCCCTGGCAGAAGGCAAGAGGCCACAATGACCGCTTTGTCTGCAAAGCTGCAAACGGAGAGTGAAAAAAAAGTTGGTGTGTGTGTGTGTGTGTGTGTGTGTGTGTGTGTGTGTGTGTGTGTGACAGTGCAGGGAGGTTAAACGAATCACACAATGTTAACCAGCCCCAATCCAATTAGGGAGGGATTCTTCATGTCTGACCTTTCACAGGAAAATCACATTCACACACAAAAACAGACACACACACACACACACACACACACACACACGCAAACATGCATATGCACAACTACACAGATGCAACTTCTCCAACACACGCGCCATCCTCTTGCACGCAACACACGAACGACAGAGACACACATACATGACGGAGGAATGCATGCAAACAACCCGCAAATGCAGTCGCACAAAAGCAGAGCCACGGGCGAGCGCGCACAACCGGGGCGAGCGCGTTCCCTGCAACGGGCGAGCGCGCGCGCGCATACAGGCGAGCGCGCGCATACAGGCGAGCGCGCGCAAACGCAAGGCAATCTACCAGACAGCAGCGTTGCTTTGACTGCTGACCTAAATCGGCCAGGCGATCTGTCACTTTCTCTTACTCACACTCGGCACACATCTCTCTCTTTTTTCCCCTTTTCCTTCTCTCTCTCTCTCTCTCGCCCTCCCTCCATTTCATTCCCTCTCCCCTCGGTCGTTTGCCAAAATATCCCTTCCCTCTCTCCCCGGCATCACTCCACATCTCCTCATTCTCCCCTCTCTCCCCTCTCTTCTCTCTCTCTCTCTCTCTCTCTCTGCATAAATGCTGTGGCCTCAGAGAGAAGGAAAGCTGATCTGGGTTTTGATGTGCTGCATGCTGGGAGGTTTGCTGTGGCATCGAGGGAAATGTTACTTTGAAGAGAATGACTTCTTTCAACAGTTTCTTTTTTTCTGTCCTTTTTTTTTGGGGGGGGGGGGCGGGGGGATATTAACAGTGATCAATTTAAACAATAAGTGCATAATAAATCAGAAATTAATTTAACACTGACAGTGTATTCTTAACCACATAACCACCTAGCGTCCCTATTCTTGGGGCGAACATTCGGCGAAAATACATCTACAACCTCGCAACACACCGCGTTGCGAGGTTGTAGATCAACTCTTTTCGGCGAAGACATTGGGTGTAGAGGGAAAAATAAGAGAGGGCCCCAAATGGACCACAGGGGTCTCCGGTCAACGAAGTATCTAGGGCTTAAGTCAGTTTAAGTCCTCCATGTATATGATTTGTCGAATAATAAGTAGTGACAATAGCTAGTCTACAAGCTCACAATGCGTTGCATCACGACAATCTGCTACTTTCACTATTTTTGAAATTTGGAAGGAATTGGGGCGAATTTTTTAATTTGTGAAAGATTTCACACATTTTCAGAGCATGTTTATTTTAAAGATAAATCATCAATGGAACTAACATAGTATACCTCGGTACATTGGTATCACAATGAAGACACATTTTTCAAGGAGAAAAATATATCATGTCAATTTTTATCATTTCTTTTCAACATCAATGTCATTAATATTATCATTAAAATCTTAAGTTATTTGGGGGTCCACTCGCAATGCCCGCGCGACCCAACCAGTGGTCCCCGGGCCACAGCTTGAGAACCACTCGTCTACTACTACTATGACTGTGTCCTGTGTTGCCCTTGTTTCCTCGAGCTGTGGAGTTTCATTCTGTTGCGTTATCAGTGCATACCGCAAAAACTGCATGTCTACACGTGACGCATTGCCTACTTTGCATTCCAACTACAATCCACGTCAACACGCCTGTGTGCTACAAATGAATCTGTCCTCCGTCCCCGTAATTTACGACCCCGCCACCCCCCGTCTGTCTCCCTCCCTCCCTCCGTCCCTCCTGTTTTTCTGTGGTTTGCCTCCTCCTCCTCCTCCTCTCCCTCCCTCTTATTTACTCTCTGCTCCCCCGTTGGCTGTGCGCTAGCCTCGGCAGCCTGGTGGGAGTCTGGAAATCCACGGGCTTAAAACTTCCTCAAATATTCAGCAGATATGGATTTATCCCATGTCCCAAGTTCCCTTCCCTGCACTCCCTTCTTCGACCCGCTCCTCCCCATTTCTTCGCCGTCTGTCTCTCTCACTCCCTCTCTCTCTCTCTCTCTCTGTCTGTTAATCCCTTCCCATCTCCCTTTCCCCTCCCTATTCCCCCCTTTCCCACCATGCTCGCTCGCCCGAAAGTCGCCGGCGGAGACGCGCGGGGGGAAAACAAGGTGCTTGTGCTTTCGCACGCACGCGCATAACGAGGGTTGCACACACACTGCCTCACATTATTGATATTTTTATTTAAACCACGCACCTTATGTAAACATACATCTGTTATTACATCTGCTGTCATTTGAACTGCCTCATCCCACAGCTAGTTGAACCTGCCATGCACCTTATGTATCGACGCATCTTATGGATATATTTCACACCGCTCGTATTGATGTCTGACCTGTTTTTCTGTCTCTTTCTTTCTCTTTCCACCACCCATTTTTTTGCACCTGTGGTGTTTTGGTCGCTACACGGGACACCACGGTCGGCGTTCCACTGGTAATTCTTCACCCCCCTAGATTCACGAGCCAAGTGTACCCAAATGGCTACTTTGCATAACAGGTTTACCGGTGGCGGTGAGCGTGCGCGCGCGTGCATGTGACGTCATTAAAATACCATTACACCACCCTGTGATGTGACAGTACAGTTTTTTGTTTTTTACCCCCTTTTCTCCCCAATTTAGTCGTTATACCAATCGATTCCTCCCCACACACTGTGTTGTCACTGCAGTTTGCATCCTACTGACTCACCTGCCAGTGAGGAGCCCCCAACGGAAGGATGTAAACTCTACGTCCTTCCGGTGGGGGGCGCCTACGTCGTAGAGCCTTCGTCCTACCCCACCCTCCCCTTCCACGCACGCACGCACACGCACGGTGACAGGTGCAGGCCCAGCTTGTAGGAGTACGTGCAGCGAAATATGCATGTGACAATAAAGTTGAGTTAAGTTGAGTTTGAGTGTGGTGTGGAAGTTTGGGGGGCTGCAGTGCGGTACTTTTGTCTTCCTGGTTCACCCTCGCTGTCCCCCTCTGCCCTCTCTCTCTCTCTCTCTCTCTCTCCCTCTCCTCCCTTCAGGCCTGCAGTGGCGTTTATTTCAGCTTAACCCTGCTAAATAAACCAGTGAGTGACTTAAGCAATATTACACGAGAGGGTGTGCTTTACCGTCATTATTGGCACGACAGTGATGCGGTCAGGAACGAGGCGCCAGCCGAGTTCCGCCAGCATCACTGAAGTGCCAATAATGTAAGGTAAAGCACACCCTCGAGTGTAATATTGCGATTATACAACAGTTACCAACAAAACACATCCAACTGTATTCATATTGTGGGCCAATTAATAATAAAAATGTTTCGCTATTGTCCGTTTCCCTGTAAAGAGAAGAGTTTTTGACTGAGAGACATTAAATAGTCCCTGTAGCAGCGCTTTGAGTTAGAGGCGCCGTCTCATCAACACAGCTGAGCTATCAATGCTTGCGCAGTGGAATGAATTCCAGTAGGCTATATGCTCCGTCGTACGACCGTGTCACGCGGCCAAAATAACTGATCTACAAGCTGACAACGCGTCGCGATGGCGACGCGTTGTGAACTTGTAGATCGGCTATTTTGGCCGCGTGACACGGTCGTACGACGGAGCATATAGCCTACTGGACTGTTAACGAAATGGGAGTCATTTTACTTTACACAGGAGGATATTTATAACCTTCTAACCATTGATCAACCGTAAATCCACCAAATTAACAACATAGTCCATTTTGCATAGCTGTT
>NC_139956.1:15207136-15227136 GCF_963454915.1 Gymnoscopelus microlampas | reverse complement strand
TCTCTCTCTCTCTCTCTCTCTCTCTCTCTCTCTCTCTCTCTCTCTCTCTCTCTCTCTCTCTCTCTCTCTCTCGTGTGAATACAGTGAATGATTCAGAACATGCAAAGCTGGGTTAATTAGAGAATCTCCCCCTAGGGCAAACATGCATATATTACACAGTACAGTTATAAACATACTGACATTAGCACGCAATCGGGCACACACACTACCAAGAGCCTGTACATGCACCCTGCCCGCCCACCCACCCACCCACACACACACACACACACACACACACACACACACACACACACACACACACACACACACACACACACACACACACACACACAACACACACACACACACACACACACACACACACACACACTCCACAGACAAGGGATACGGGATATTGGGCCAAATTAATAAATTCATTGTGTTCACAGAACCTGGGAGAACAGTGATACATAATTCTAAATGTCAGATCCGAATGTTCCAGACAAAGCGACTAGACTTCCCTTGCTTCTTTTTGCCTTCTCAGACTCATCACGTGCTTTCTTATGTGTGTGTGTGTGTGTGTGTGTGTGTGTGTGTGTGTATCAGTGTGTGTGTGTGTGTGTGGTGTGTGTGTGTGTGTGTGTGTGTGTGTGTGTGTGTGTGTGTGTGTGTGTGTGTGTGTGTGTGCATGTGAGTTTGGGAATGTGCATTTTTTGGGCTGTGAGTGTGAGAGAGCAGGTGGTCTCACACACAAAACGGTAAAATAATGCACCTAACAGTGACTCAGCTCTCTCTTTCTGTGTGTGTGTGTGTGTGTGTGTGTGTGTGTGTGTGTGTGTGTGTGTGTGTGTGTGTGTGTGTGTGTGTGTGTGCGTGCGTGCGTGCGTGCGTGCGTGCGTGCGTGCGTGCGTGCGTGCGTGCGTGCGTGCGTGCGTGCGTGCGTGCGTGCGTGCGTGCGTGCGTGCGTGCGTGCGTGCGTGCATGTGTGTGTGTGACCTTGTGTTGGAACCCTCATTGATCGGACCAGCCTATCGATCGATCGGTCTGGTGTGTGTGCGAGCAGATAAAGTTGTTTCCATCTCTGGACACTCTGTTTGACCATGGTTTCTGGCTGCAAAATGGAGCCTGCGTGCTAAATTTGGGTCTTCAGTAAAATTATTTTTTTTGACCGTCCAAAAGGCCTCCAGAGAGTAATGTAATACTTTGGTTAGTTTTCTGTGAGCAAGCATCGTAAAAGAAAAAATGACTTGCTTTCCGTGCGTCATATAAATAACCACATGAACCTATTCTGGGGTGAATGTGGGGTGAACATTTTCAGCGAAAATAGGCTACATCTACAAGCTCGCTTGTAGCTTGTATTTTCATTGTATATAGAGGGCGAATAGCGTTGTGCTGTGGACTGGAATAATTTGCCCCAGTCTCTGTTTATTCACCTGGGTCAGTGGTGTAAAGTAACTAAGTACATTTACTCAAGGACAATTTTGAGGTATTTTTACTTTATGGGAGTATTTCCAATTGTCTATACTTTTACTTCTACTCCACTACATGTCAGAGTCAAATATTGTACTTTTACTCCACTACAATGACTTAAAAACGTTAGTAACTAGTTACTATTACATTATAAAACATACATTAACCTTATTTGAAAATAGCCGATCTACAAGCTCACAACGTGTCGCATCGCGACGCTTTGTGAGCTAAAGTACCGTAGCTAGAGTACCGTAACACAACACATTGCAAGTGGAATCACATTATGTCTGTTACACTATACTGTAGCAAGAGATTTGGTGTAGAGGGAAATAACAGAAGAACCTAGTATAGAGCCCCGGGGGACCCCGGGTCCCTGAGCAAGTACACTTAACCCCTAACTGCTCCCTCCCTCCCCGAGCGTTCGTCATAACCATCTGAGCAGATGGTTTTGGTTCCCCTAAGTGGTTAACAAAACAGTATCTCTAAATAATGCCTGCATGCATTTCTCAGTATTCAATGGCCTAATAGCAGGTCTCCACCAGCGGTGGAAAGTAACTACCGGTACTGTAAGTACATTTACTCAAGTACTGTACTTAAGTACCATTTTGACATTTTTTACTTTACCAATTTTCATTGTGTACTTTTTTTTTAACTTTTACTCCACTAAAGTTATTTGAAAATGTTAATTACTAGTTACTTTGTAGATTTTGATTATAATTACAAAACATACACTAACCACTTCAGCCCTATATACATTACAAAATAGCCGATCTACAAGCTCACAACGCGTCGCAACGCGACGCATTGTGAGCTTGTAGATCTGCTATTTTCAAAGGATTTTATACATTTGGAAACTTGTGAAATGGGTCATTCTGCATAATGACTATTTTTTACTTTTGGTGCTCAAGGTAAATTTTGAATACTGTACTTTTACTTTTTACTCAACTTTAAGTTTGTTACTACAGTATGAGCACAGTGGGTTACTTTGAACCATGTCACAATTAAGTTATTTAACAGCACTGGACAACGGCTCTCACAAACAAAGACCGGATTCATCTGGACTATACAGTGACGCGGTGCGACCGATGAGGATAAACAACTCGGATGACCTCCTTAACGGTCTTAGATTGAGAGGTGTGCCAATAAAAGCCAACGATCTTGGCCCCCCTGCGCGTCTATCGGAATCCATTTACGATCCACTAAAGACGTGGCAAGGATAAAACAAGCACTGAACTTGACAATCACCTGTGACCGAACGAAATGTTTTATACTATGCTGTAACTACGAAAAACATTTGTTTTCATTCATAAGCTATTAAGTGCACGTTCGTGTTGACAAAACGATCTCTGTTTGCAGTTTTAGGGTTTTTTAAGGTAACCTGTTATCTGAATTAAAGCCATATTCGAGGTACACAGCTGGGGAGCGGTTATTTGTGTTATCAGCGCATGAATCAGATCCCTCTTTCCTCCCCAGTTACCAGCACTGCTTCCAAAACGCCAGTAGTCATTGGACATGCACACACACACACACGCACACGCACACACGCACGCACGAACGCACACACACACGCACACGCACACGCACACGCACACGCACACACACACACACGTTTGTATTGTTATACTTGGACATTTTAGGATGCACATTTTTATGCCCTTTGCCATTTTTAACCCTAACCCCCAAAGCCTAAGTTATACTTAGTTGCGTGCCAGTATTGTGCACCGCAAATAGCAAATGTACAAGCTCACAACACGTCTTATTGTGTGTGTGTGTGTGTGTGTGTGTGTGTGTGTGTGTGTGTGTGTGTGTGCGCGCGTATGTGTGTGACACACGTGACAGCGCTATGACCTAACTCACCATACAGTTCTGGTATGGTGATAATGACAGGCCCTCGGACCCGCTGCTCTCCACACACACACACCACGCGGGGCATGTGCCGCGGGCGCAAGGCGCCAGGCAACACCTGAAACAAGGGATCAAATGTAGCACGCTATGACCAGCAAGAAAAGAACCCCGCGCTTCCAATTCACAGACGCACACAGAGAAAATCTCATAATTCTCTTTGTGTCTCTCTTCTCCCTCTCTCTCCGTCTTTCTATTGGACCCCCCACCTTCCACACCACCTCCTCCTCCTCTCTCTCTCTCTCTCTCTCCTGGCGATGTTGGTCCACCCCTCATCGCTCTCCGCCTACGCACCCCCCCCCCCCCCCCCCCCCCTCTCGCCACACATGAAAAGCAGTGAAAAAAGCATTTGCACACCTGAGTGAATCGTGCTCACAGGTGTGTGGGAGGAGAACTGTGAGAAGATCACATGGGGTCTCGCTCTCTCCCTCTCTCTCTCTCTCTCTCTCCCTCCCTCTCTCTCTCTCTCTCTCTTTTTCTCTACTGCTCTCCTGTTTCTCCCTCTCCGTTTCCTCTCAGGTGTTTTCACAGTGCCGTTGTTTGGTTTAGTGCGCACGCACGCACACACACACAGCCACACACACACACACACACACACACACACACACACACACACACACACACACACACACACACACACACACACACACAGCCACACACACAGCCACACACACACACACGCTTGCGCAACAGCGCAAGCATGAGTGTGAATGTGCGTCTGATTCCATTATTCCAATTGTGCCTGTAAGTGCTGAATGCTTTGTGCATGGCTCCCTGGCTGTATTCAAAAAGGAAGAGAAAGAAAAAGAAAGATAAACAAAACAAAAATGAAAACCTGCGAGTTTCGGTCGAGGCGACCTTTCGCTTCCAGATTTTTCCGTGCGATACGAACACTTGGCCCCGGCTCGCTTTGATGACCTCATCAGGTCTTCACACATCCTAACTCCAAACAATCCTCCTGAGTAAACCAAAACAAACTGCGTTTCGCCATCTGCGGTCACCGCGAGACTGACAATAACAATAAACAGGCCTGGGGCCGGGCTCAGCAGCAACGCAGAACGCAAACACACAAGGAAAGCATGTGAAAACAAACATGGGGCTACACGCACACACACACACACACACACACACACACACACACACACACACACACACACACACACACACACACACACACACACACACGACATGATAACACAGAAACAATCATGCAGCAACTCCACAATATACACACACAGCCGTTCTCATTTATCGCACACAATGAACACAATGAACACAATAAGGCATAAAATCAACCTTGAACAATCTAATATAATACACCCACACACACACACACACACACACACACACACACACACACACACACACAGTGCATATAAGTAGTCAGTATGAACGACAGTGTGTGCCTGAGAATCCATCTGAGCATCCATCTGATCATACACACAATTCACAAACCTCATTACCTTAAACACACAAGGCCTGTCGCCACCACCACCACCACCACCATCACAGGCATAAACAAACACTCCACAGCCCAATCAGAGGCCAACCATGCAATCATAACCAGCCCACCCCCTTCGACCCGCCCTCATGGTCACGCCACAATACACACACGCAGGCACGTACGTACGTTTGTATTACTATTCACGTTGTTGCCATTTTTAATGCCTGATATGTCACTGCATTGCAATCTACAAGCTCATGAGCTGTGTGTGCACTTGTAGATCTTCTATTTTTTGATGAACGACACTGGCGCGCATCCATGTATAAATCAGACATAGCTCCAACCCTAACCATATCTCCTATAACCTCTAAATAACTAACTCTAACCCCAATCTGAATCTTTTTCCTGATCGTAAACCTACAGTAACTGCCCAAATATTTGTAACCATAAAACAATCTTTTCTCTTGTTTCACACCCACCTACTTTGCATGAGCGGCAGAGGCCACGTCCCCTACTTTGCATAATCGACATAGGGCACACCCACCTACTTTGCATAAACAGCAGCTACAGGCTACATCGAGGGCGCTCGGGTGACGCGGTGGTAAAGTGCCTGCCCACCACCGCGGAGGTTGTGGGTTCAAATCAATGTTGATTTCGTCGACTAAAACTATGACGAAAAATGTTCGGCAACTACCTTTTTTCACTGACAAAAACTAAATAAAAGCTAAATAAAAACTAAGCTATGGTGACTAAAACTAGAGTAAAATATATTGATTTTTGAATTTTGTCAACAAATAAAAAGCTAAACTAAAATGTTAGGGAGGGACGAGTGGAGAAGAGATACAGTAGAACTAAAAGACAAGTCATTTTATGTTTGGTTGCGCTCGGGTGTTGCGCTCTGAAAATAGCAGATCTACAAGCTCTGCGATGCGTTGTGAGCTTGTAGATCAGCTATTTTCAGCATGCAACCAAGTGTAAAATCAGGGGTAAAAAAGGGGGGGAAATAGCATGGCTACACCCACCTAGTTTGCTTTTCTAACTTTTCTAATCTTTTCTAACTTGTGAGGACCATGGAAAATTGTCCTCACAATGTCTATTCCGTGAACGGAATAGACCGTGAACGCATCTGTGTAACCACCATAACCATTATTTCATACTTTGGCTATTCAAAAATAGCAGATGTACAAGCTCATAGCACGGCACCGAGTGCCGTGCTATGAGCTTGTAGATCTGCTATTTTTGAAAAATCGTGAAAATTTGTGCAAATCTTTGGATTAATATTTTTTTCAAGCAAAAAATGTCGTAATCATTTTTCAACTTATGAAGACCATGGAAAATTGTCCTAACAATGTCTATTCCTCAATTTCTACTACTACTATACTTGCAAGTATAGTAACACACACACACACACACACACACACACACACACACACACACACACACACACACACACACTACCCCACTCACCGATGATGAAGTAGTCGTGCATGCTCTTGAACTCGTGGCCCCAGAGGTTGGGCGAGAACTCCTGGAACTTGATGGTGAAGCGGCGCTCGCGCGTGGGCTCGTCGCACGTCAGCACGATGTTGGGCGGGCCCATCACCTCGCAGCGGTCGGCCTGCTCGCGCGACGCCACCAGGTACAGCTTGTAGAACTCGTACTCCGGCGTGGAGCGCATGCCCTCCAGGGGCGGGCAGATCAGGTCCAGCCGGTCCCCGATCTGGGGGTACAGCACATAGCCCTTGTCGTCCTTGAACCTGAAGACACACAGAGAGAGAGAGAGAGAGAGAGAAGGATGTTTTAATGCATTGAAGACTTGAATCCTAACAGTTTTCTGAAAAAAAAACTATGTTGTTATATCCGTGGTTCTCAAGCAAAATGATATGTATTTGCCCGCGGACCACCTGTTCCAGGGACCCCCCCCCCAGAAGCAAAGATTTGAGTAAAAAAAAAAGAAAAAAATTAAAAATATATATTCAAAGATTTGCACACATTTTCACGACTTTTCAAAAATAGCAGATCTACAAGCTTGCAGCGTGGCACTCGGTGCCGCGCTGTGAGCTTGTATATCTGCTATTTTTGAATAGCCAAAGTATAAAATAATGGTTAAAGTGGTTAAAATCGAAAATGACACAGATGCTTTCACCGTTTTAATGGATCAATGCAGCGATTCACAAGATATTGAAAGTGGAACCCCAAATAATTGGCAACAAAACACTACGATTTCATGTGATAATGTAAAATATGTGTTGTGTTCTTTCTTTAAAACTTAAAAACATTTAGATTTCATTGTAATACCGATAAATAGGATATTATACTACATGAGTTCCATTGATCCAATTTGGAACACAATCCATTGATTGATCATTAAAATCGGCCCGCGAATGCTTTTGAAATGTTCCCCTTGGTCACTGATCCAGACCCGCTGTTTTAATGAAAAGGCTTTGCTTTTCTAGCAGTAATCACTATTTTCATCAGTTATTTGTCATGGAACAAGCCAGCGGCGCAATCATTTTTCGATCCGGTTTTGATTGGATTTGTATTTATCTATTGTAATGGATGAGCTTCTGTTGGCTTTGGCGATATTAGCGCTACTCTCTCGACAATCATCCCAATGAGCCGTCTTAAATTGAACTGATAGAGGAGAGGGAGCGTGTAAGAAACAACAGAGAACGAGAAGAAGGCTGGAAAGAGAAAACAAGAAAAAAAAACGAAGAAAGAAAAACAGAAAAGACAGAAAAGACAGAAAAGACAGAAAAGACAGAAAAGACAGAAAAGCCAGAAAGAAAGAAAGAAAGAAAATCCGGCGTGACTTAACATGTGCAGACTTGTGACTTAGGGCCGCGACTGGTACAACAGATCCCATAGCCTGTGGCAAAAAAATGCTAATCAGCAAAAATGCATGAGAAAACAGCCACGTATGTATAAAATGTCCCCGTCCACCTTATTGGTCATCATGTCACTGGACACTCGCCCTGTAGGACGTTGAGTGCTGCTGTGGGTTGTTGTTGACACAATCGATGAGACCGTTTTGCAGTTAAAGCTTCTTTGCTTTGACCACACACAACACACAACACACACACACACACACACACACACACACACACACACACACACACACACACACACACACACACACACACACACACACACACACACACACGTACATATCGGTGCACCAAGTCTAGAGGATATATAGGCTCAGCCTTGCTGGGACTTGCTATGCATTTAAATCAAAGTCCTTTAGAACATTGCATTGTTGGGCCAGCTCTCTCTCTCTCTCTCTCTCTCTCTCTCTTTGCTGGCATTGTGTGTGTGTGTGTGTGTGTGTGTGTGTGTGTGTGTGTGTGTGTGTGTGTGTGTGTGTGTGTGTGTGTGTGTGTGTGTGTGTGTGTGTGTGTGTGTGTGCGTGTGCGCGTGCGTGTGTGTGCATGTGTAGTGTGATTTCAGCTATTGTCTGTTTTCATAGTTGAAATTTCGTGTGGACCCCAGGAAGACTAGCGACCACTTTGAGGAAGATAATGGGGATCCAACATAAAGAATAAGAATAAGTTCAGACGGAATGGTCAACCCTCTGAGAAGAAAAAATGGACGAGGACGGACAGAAAGACAGAGATTTCCTCCTTTTATAGAGGTTTTTTTTGGAAACTTTTGAAGAATAGAAGTTTAAAATTTTGATTGTTTTCCCACCAATAATGTCAAGCCAGAAAATAGACCCCTTAACAGACGACGTCACACTGGCTCCAAACGTCATACTGGCTCCAAATGAAACCCATTCTATCAGGTCTCGCTAGGACGTACCTCACTAGCCAACACACAAGAGGGGGTCTTTTTTTTTGGGGTGCGCTGAAACCAGCGCACCCCAAAACAACAGGTTGAGAATTGATTGCATGAAACAATCACATGTGCATCTAATCTCAATGTTGGTAAACAAATAATTGGTCTATAGGGACACCCTAGGGTTATTGTAATGAATTGAGCACTCAGGGCTTTGCCGTGTAGGAGGGTCTTATCAGCCAGTGGAGATCCACCTGTACATCCTGTTAGGATGCATTCATTACAGACCATGTCTGTCTTTAGATGAGAGATGGCTGTACCGTACCGATAAGGGACCCGCTCCATGGAAATTAGAATCACGTGACCTTCCTTTCTCCAGCTCCACGGTGTTTACAAAATGCCAGAGTTCATTCTGAGGTTTACACGAGCGACACACTCACACACGCATATAAGATAACACACACACACACACACACACAGACAGACAGAACCGAGCTGCTGAGACCCAGTAGTTCTAAAGGAGAAAGCGCGTGATGTCCCATATAGCACAGTGGTTCTCAAAGTAGGGGTCTGGGGACCCCCAGGAGTCCTCGAGGAGGTTCCAGGGATCCGTCCCCAGCTAAATGAATCACTTTAACCCCATGATTAGTTTACCGAGCTTGTAGATCGGCTATTTTTGAAAACTTTTTTAAAACTTGGTGCAATCACTTTGAAACTTTTTTAGTCAAAAAGCTTCTATTATGGGGGGTCCCCCTGGCACAAACTCTTTTCAGATGGGGGGTCCGCAGTCACACTTACATACAGTATAAATGTGAGGGTCCTCGACATGAAAAGAAGTTTGAGAACCACTGCTTGGACCAAACAGGACGCTCGGTTAAGCTCGGTTCGCCTCGGGTGCTCCGTAACATTTTTCGAGGCTCTCTCTCCGGGAGTAGAGAAAGACACACCGAGGGAAGGGGGCCGCGGGGACAAGAAACTCGCTAAATGAATCACAACGCTTATTCATTCCCCTCACAGCGGAGCAGCGCTGGCTCCGGCTGGCTGACAGGGCCAAACGTTATCAGTTAGCCAGGTTAAGCTAGCCGAACACACCTGGGGCGCACGGTGCACTTTAGTGCTCCACCGGAAGCGTACTTAGGTAACAACTATATAGCGGAGAAGACAGAGACTATGACGCATCATTCCCGAGTGGCTCAGTATCTCAGGTGTGGGGTCAGAAAGATGTCAGTGGCGGTTTGGGGGGACAAGAAGGGAGGGAATAGCAGTGGCATTAGCGGGCAGAGTCCACAATACACAGATAGAGGGGATTAAGCCATTAAAACCGTGAACGCATCTGTGTAGTATGTGTATAGCAGATATACAAGCTCATAGCGTGGCACCAAGTGCCGCACTATGAGCTTGTACAACTGCTATTTTTGAAAAATCGTGAACATTTGTGGAAATCTTTACATGTATATATTTTTTAAAGCGAACATTTTTTTACTCAAATCTTTGCTTCTGGGGGGTCACTGGAACAACATATTTTCAGATGGGGGTCCACAGCCAAATACATATCATTCTGGAAGCCCTTGACATGAGAAAGTTTGAGAACCACTGATTATAGCAACATAAGCTTTTTCAAAAAAACTGTTAGGATTTAGAAGACATTTTGTAGAAGCCCCACAAGCAAAGATTTGAGTCAAATGTTTTTGCTTTAAAAAAATATATAAATAAAAATCTCCCAGATTTTTCAAATATACAAAGTATAAGATAATGGTTAACGTGGTTAAAATATGAAACGACAGATGCTTTCCCGCTCTTAATGGGTTAATGTAGCTCGATGTGGATTTTCTGTTATGGTAGTACCATGGTGCGGGGGAAACAAAAAGGCAGACCACCCAACCCGTGGGATGTTTGCACAGTAACGACGTGTTATCTGTTATAGCGCTATGAGCCGGCAGCGCACACGAGCCGGCGGTAAAGAGAGACGTTAATTGTTATCTGTGGGTTGGCATTCTAGCTGCCGGCGATCACCTGTGGGGCACGGAGAGTGGAGCGTGAGCCTGTGTGTGTGTGTGTGTGTGTGTGTGTGTGTGTGTGTGTGTGTGTGTGTGTGTGTGTGTGTGTGTGTGTGTGTGTGTGTGTGTGTGTGTGTGTGTGTGTGTGTGTGTGTTGTATTATACTAGTGCTAACCTTAATGTCCCCACAAGTATAGTAGAATTTGAGAAATAGACATTGGTGAGGACAATTTTCCTAACCAATATATTTACATTTAGGCTTGCAATTTAGGAAAAGATTCAGTTTGGGTTCAGAGTTAGGATTAGGCACATTTTTGTTAGGTTAAGGGGAGTTATATCTGACTTACTACTACTTACTTAGTTGCACACCGGTCTCACGCAATTAAAAACGGCCGATCAGCCGGCTATTTTCAGTTATGGTAAAAGGAAATGCAAAACAATTAGGTACAAAGGGCATTTAAGAAATTGCCTAAATGTTGATGTCCTCACAAGTATTGTAATACAAACGTCTTTGTGTGTGTGTGTGTGTGTGTGTGTGTGTGTGTGTGTGTGTGTGTGTGTGTGTGTGTGTGTGTGTGTGTGTGTGTGTGTGTGTGTGTGTGTGTGTGTGTGTGTCAGAGAGTGTGCGTGAGAGTGCCGGTGTAGTTTTTAGGTGTGGTCGACCCACAGGCAGCCTGGGAAAACATTGTTCTACTTGCCAACTCGCCCGACATCCCCGGTCACAGAGGGTAATAACCTGCACGTTAGACCTACAACAACACACACCTTTCCCCTTCATCTCGGTCACACACACACACATACACACACACACACACACACAGGCACGCACACCTTTTAAAGAGAGAATAATAATGATTGCCGCACAGGGCGGCAGGTACTCAGAATTACAGGTATACGTAGTACATACTGTATGCATGCACGCGCTTGCACACACACACACACGCGCGCGCACACCTTCCTGCCTACACAAAACGTTTGCCCAAACACATCCACCTACGTACCTCCAAGACCACAGGGTTAGCTTTTGCAAAACACACAGGCGCACACACACGCACACACGCGCACACACACACACACACACACACACACACACACACACACACACACACACACACACACACACACACACACACACACACACACACACACACACACACACACACACACACACTCACACACACACACTCTCACACACACACACACACACACACACACACACACAGGTTTGTATTACTATACTTGTGAGGATATCAAGGCTTTAGGACAGCCATTTTATGAATGTCATTTATAAAATATAGATTTTGCCATTTTTAACCGTAAGCCTAAAGCCGAAAAACAGCAGATCTATAAGCCCACAACGCATCGCGCTGCGACGCGTTGTGAACTTATAGATCGGCTGTTTTTCGGTGCATGACACTGGCGCGCAACTAAGTATAAATCATGTTTAACTCTAATTCCAATCCCTAAACCTAACCTCTAAGACACCTAAATGTCTAATCCTGACCTGAATGTTTTTCTAATTGTAAACTTATCTCTAAAAAATGTTTTTTTTAACTATAAAACAACCATTTGTCTCGTGAGGACCAGGAAAACGGTCCTCACAATGTATATTTCTTCAAATTCTACTATACTTGGTCCTCGCAAGTATAGCAATACACACACACACACACACACACACACGCACACACACACAAAACACCTTTGGCATTCCACATAAAGCCCTTTTCTTTTCTCTTTTTTTCCCCCTGAAAAGTATGTGACGGTGGGTACCTGAGTCACAGTGGCCCTGCATCACAGAAGGACAGAGAGAGAGGTGTGGGAGTATAAAGAACGAGGGACCGCGTGTAGTGCTAGTGCAGCGTTCAGAACAGACACAATGAGAGAGAGAACAGAGGAGAGGTTAAGCAGAGTGGGAGAAGAGGTTTTTTTACGCACACACTCGACATGCCACGGTTACACACACAATAAACAGGAAATAAAAGAAGGAATAAAGCAAAGAAAGGCGGCGGGGAGAGAAAAAAATGAGAAAAAAACAGAAATGAACCCACTCAGACGGAATGGAGGGAGGGAGGCAGTGTTGATGATTTTTTTTTATTTAAGTGAAAGTAACACATACTCAATACTCTGCAAGTAGGACTCCTGTATTTAACATTTTACTTGAGTAAAAGTACAAAAGTATTGACATAAAAATACACTTACAAAAATATTTTCTACAAGCGCACAATGCGTCGCATCGTAACGTGATGTGAATAAAGTCAAAGTACCTCAAAATTGTACTTCAATACAGTACTTAGTTACTTAACACCACTGGAGGGAGGGAGACAGAGAAAGAGAGAGAGAGAGAGAGAGAACGAATCAGATTATATAAAATAAGAGTGGGTTCCTAGAATGGGACAAAACAGAATTCCTGGAACAGAATTTAATTTTCTGATAGAACCTTGTGTTCAAAGTGGCAGATTTGCTGAGTTAACCCAGGGCAATGCTGTGTGCGCGTGCGTGCGTGCGTGCGTGCGTGCGTGTGAGATCACTGGAGGGCTGGTTGCGGGAGCCCCTCTCTACCAATCTAATCACACTGTGTTGAGTTGTAAAAATAGTTTTGTGTTTATCTCAACGTTCACACCCTCCTTTGGCTCTATAAGACGGCAAAGACGCCCTCTGTATCAACAAGGCAGGCTCTGCCCGATTCCAGAGGCCACCAACCACACACACGCACACGCACACACACACACACACACACACACACACACACACACAGAGCAACATGTGTGTAAGTCTTGCAAAAGTATACTGCCCTACAAAGTTTAAGTGCAGTAACTAGGCAAAGAATCAAACTGATTAAAAAAGGCATTAGAGTGTTTCAACTGGCCAGCCCAATGGGTTATCGCTATATAAGTGATATTGCACTAATTGTATATCTTGTTCATGAGGTCATTGTTAATACACCAAAGTCATGAAGGCTGATTTGACCTTTGAGTCAAATAAATACGTCAGTGTCTCCAAAGAGTGCATTACTGCACTTTGTAGGGCAGAGGGACTCAATCACATACACACACACGTATTTGAGCTAAAAAGCATTATTTTACACTTTGGCTATTCAAAAATAGCAGATCTACAAGCTCATAGTACCGAGTGCCGCGTTACAAGCTTGTAGATCTGCTGTTTTTGAAAAATCGAGAAAATGTGTGCAAATCTTTGAATATATACATTTTTAAAGCGAACATTTTTTACTCAAATCTTTGCTTCTGGGGGTCCCTGGAACAACATATTTTGAGATGGGGGTCCGCGGCCAAATACACACACACACACATACACACACACAGCCTTTTTGCGAGTGCTCGTTGTTTGTTTCAGCGTGATCTAATATGAGAGTGATGACACTAGCAGCGTTGACTCCCATTGTAAGACGGGAATGCGGAAATGCTCATATATGTTATCTCAATGAGACAGTTCCAATGTTTGGAACTACAGCCCATAGCGGCCCCGCTTGCTTTGCGGCGAGATCAAAGCGTGTCATAACTCTCTTTCTCTATGGGTCTGGTTTGTTTGTATGTGTCAATATATCATGTCCACCAGAAACCCTTTCCCCATGAATGTAGGACAAGAGAGAGAGAGAGAAGAGAAGAGAAGAGAAGAGAAGAGAAGAGAAGAGAAGAGAAGAGAAGAGAAGAGAAGAGAAGAGAAGAGAAGAGAAGAGAAGAGAAGAGAAGAGAAGAGAGGAAATGAGACTAGCGGAGGGAAACGTAAAGTAAGGTGCACCAACATACTGTAACAACATCAGAGGGTTGATCTGTGGCCACATATAAATAAATAATGCTTTCTCAGATGTACACAGCCTTGAGCAACACTTCCCTCTCTCTCTCTCTCTCTCCCTTCAGCCACATCTCTCTCTCTCTCTCTCTCTCCGCTCCCTCTTTGTGTCAGTCCGTCTCACCATTCCCCCCCATCCCACCCCACCCCCCCCCCCCGTCCCTCTTTCTCAGCCGTGTTAACAATAGTGCCATTCATGTGGCCACACTTTGAAACATGGCGCGGGGGTTGGATGGGGGCAGAGGTGACGCCAGCGAGAGAGGGAGGGAGGGAGGGAGGGGGTGCATGGGAGTGAGAGGGGTGGGGGTGGGGGTGTAGTGGTGAGGAGAGAGGAAGAGATGAGGAGGTGGGGGGAGGCCTTCTTCCTCTCCTTTCTTTGCGGGGGCCCTTTTTTATGAGGGGCGAAAAACATAGTTTTCTCAACCCTTCTCAACCCGTCCCCGTCCCCCCCCCCCCCCCGCCCCCGAGCCGAGAGGAGTGAGGTGTCGGTCTAGATGCCGACCTTTCACCCCCATCTCTTTCTCTCCTCCTCTGCTCCCAAACCATTACACCCACCCCTACCTTCGCCTCTCTCCTGTCCATCTGCCTGTGTGTGTGTGTGTGTGTGTGTGTGTGTGTGTGTGTGTGTGCGTATGCGTGTGTGTGTGTGTGTGTGTGTGTGTGTGTGTGTGTGTGTGTGTGTGTGTGTGTGTGTGTGTGTGCGTGTGTGTGCGTGTGAGTCAGTGCATGTGTTACCTGGGTTGAGGTGTGGTATTGGACAGAGACACAACATTTCCCAGATTCCACAGGGGCAACTCGAGCCGAGTCCGGACCAGAGCCGAGCACGCAGGTGCAGCCGGCCCCCCGGACAAGGGAGTGTGTGTGTGTCTGTGTGTGTCTGTGTGTGTGTGTGTGTGTGTGTGTGTGTGTGTGTGTGTGTTGTGTGTGTGTGTGTGTGTGTGTGTGTGTGTGTGTGTGTGTGTGTGTGTGTGTGTGTGTGTGTGTGTGTGTCGTGTGTGTGTGTGTGAGGGAGAGAACATGAGAATATGAAAATGGGGGGGGGGGGGGGGGGGGGGGGAGTGCGAGATCGGAAAGCAGGATTCCATGAGAGAGAGAGAGAGAGAGAGAAAAAATGATACTTGGAAACAAAGATGGAGAGAAAGAGATAATGAGAGAGAGAGCCTTGACGTCCTTGCAGGCTTATGCAAAGGCATTTAGAAAGCATGTTATGTGTAGACAGATGCCAGGTCATTTGTTGACCTGGCATTCTATAGTGTGTATAGTTTGTACAGATTATTGATATTGTTTTATATTATACTGTTCAGACTGATGATAGGTTCTTGGCTTACCTATGATCATAGATTACCATTTCTATGCATGTGATGTATTACCTCGTGCTGTCCTTGCTTACTGTAAATCGCTCTGGATTAACCTATTAAGACCTGAAACCGATTCGACAAAATGTCTTCTAAATCCTAACAGTTTAAAGAAGAAACATGTTGCTATATCAGTGGTTCTCAAACTTTTTTCGTGTCAAAGACCCCATAATGATATGTTTTTGGCCGCGGACCCCCATCTGAATTTTTTTTTTCCAGGGGACCCCCAGAAGAAGAGATTTGAGTTACAAATGTTCTCTTTAAAAATATATATATTCAAAGATTTGCACACATTTTCTTGATTTTTCTAAAATAGCAGATCTACAAGCTCGTAGCGCGCTGCCGCGCTACGAGCTTGTAGATCTGCTATTTTAGAAGAGCCAAAGTGTAAAATAATGCTTTTTAGCTCAAATCTAAAAATGACACAGATGCGTTCCCGGTCTTAATGGGTTAAGAGCGTCTGCTAAATGCCTAAATTGTAAACTGTAAATTGTAGAGAGAAAGAGGGGAGGGGGGTTAAGAAACAATGAGAGAGTGCTAATATAAGGAGTAAATAAATAAAATGCAGTAAAACCATACCGAAAAAAAAACTAACCAAGAAACAAAAAACAAAGGAGGGAGGTTCAGTGATACGGAGGAGGCACACACAAACGACCGAGGAAAACACTTTTTGTTGTCCATCTCCCTCCCCGCTGCCTGGGGAGAGAGCAGCAGCAGAGGAGAGGAGAGACAAGAGGAGAGACCCATCTATTAGGGAATAATAAATGGCCGTGGTATTCCGTTCCGCGGCGCGGAGATTTATGAGCGGAGCCCGCGCATAAAGCTGTCCACACTAATCTCATGGTATACACACCATAATCACACAGACAGGGGGCCCTGAGTGGTCCGGGCTGCTTGGATGTACACACACACACACACAGGCTCTCCCACATATACACACACACACACACACACACACACACACACACACACACATAAACACACCCCACGCGTGAACGCTACACACCTCGACGGCCCCCAAACCGGCGTGGAAGCCGATACACTGTGGGAGGAACGCACACGCCGCTAAGCGAATTCGCTCAGACAAAAGGTATACGCATAAGACATGTACACACACACACACACTGCTGTGCTGCATTCCCGCGCACACACACACAGAGCTCCTATAACACCTGTAGGCCATCTAGTAGCTGTCTAAAGTGCGTCCGGTGGGTCTCATTTGCTAGAAGAGGGGGGTCCCTATAGGACGTCACTCTTTCTGAAAGGCTCCAACACGCTTTTCCTTCGTAGCTACAGTATACAAGCTCTCACGGAGCGGAGGGCCCGCGGCGCCTATCAGTTTCTGCTGCTCTGCTACAGCGCTCAGTACGTAGTACGTCCTGAACGCGCTGTACGGCCCATTAATGCCAACCTGCGTCCATGATATGAAACACATGTGTGTGGAGGAGCATAAGCATATTACAATATTTATATTACAGCACTGTAGGGCAGAAACCTTGTATGTCCATAATTTCATCTTTTTATGTTTTCTTTTTCATAAATTAAAGCCCTGTTTTATACTTTGTCGTATGACAGTGTCAGGCAAAAGCAACGATTACAGACGAATACAGAAGTTTGAGCTTGTAGATCGGCTATTTTCCGCTATTTCTGAAAGGTTTTGCAAATAATGACGTTCCCAAAATAGGGATGCCAGGTTGTAAGTGGCTTAGTCTGTTTCGTCTATTTAACCAATGAAAAGTATTAACAAGAACGTGTGACAAAATAGTAGCTACAATAATAATTCATTGGAACGCAGGCTCTTTTTTTCCATTTCCTTAAAAAGTAACGTTTTTCTTTCTACATACAAGGTTTCCATCCGACAGCGGCGATTTACATTACACATAATTCGCCTCGCAATCTGTCTTTGACGCGTTATTTAGGCGGTGGCGTGACCCCGTCGATTTGGGCCGCTCACTTCTCACTCAACATTTCATCGCCCGCTGACGCCGCGTTTACAATAGAACCTTCAACAATTTGGGTGATTATTCACCTAGCATGCTTTTTATATCTTGGCACGGGTCCCGTAGTCCCATTTTTTATCTTCGGTTTTGCATGACCCCCAGTATAGAGGTACATCTGCGGCTACACCTGCTGAGGGAAAAAATATGGAAGCGTGTAGCCCTTGGCTAAGTCGGGAGTGCAGCGTGAGGTCAGGTGTTGTGAAATTTCAACAACTTATTACCATGTTGACGGAAGAACCACAGAGATAGGGAAAAAGCCACAGTAACCCGAGATAGGGTAAACAAAGACATCCACGCTGAGTAATTCCTAAGTAAGCATGCCTATGAAATCATAATTTCAAATACAGCTATCTATTACGCTGTCCATTAAAAAGTCATATGCTTTGAATCTCAGCCATAACATGAGTTGCAGTAGGGAAGGAAAAAAAAAAAAGAATAAGTCACAAATTCATCCATAATTCCTTGACTATACAATCCATCACTGACAGGGTATTTACATGAACCGTGGCCCCCGCCATGTGAAGCCGCTCTGCTATAGTTAATGATTAGCGGTAATAATGCGTTCCGTCTGTGTTAGCGACGGCCGTTTGAAAGAATTTGAGTGAATTTCTCGGGTCGGGCTCAGCGCCTACGTACATCTGGCAAGACTTGCGGTAAAGAGCCCAGAACCCAGCTTCTATCATCATCAAAAAAAAAGAAAAAAAGTGGGCCGGGGGTTGTGAGTGTTAAAATATCCATAATCATAGTTAAGAGCGGTCATTAAGGATCCATACACACTGGAGCAGGGCTGTAGGAGAGACCTTTGACTGTGCATACAAAGCCAGCGCCGGGGAAGGCGTATGAAAGAGAGAGAGAGAGAGAGAGAGAGAACCCAGAGAAAGAGTTGTTTGAAAGAGACACAAGTGCAGGAGATGGAGGAGGGGGGTGGATACATTATTTTGAAAAGAGAGCGCATGAGAGGGAGGGCGGGAGACAGGCAGAGATGAGAGTTTGTGTGTTTGTGTGTGTGTGTGTGTGTGTGTGTGTGTGTGTGTGTGTGTGTGTGTGTGTGTGTGTGTGTGTGTGTGTGTGTGTGTGTGTGTGTGTGTGTGTGTGTGTGCGTGTGTGTGTGTGTGTGTGCGCCTGTGCGTCTGTGTTCAAGACGTGGCCCAGATACCTCGGCAGGCACATGTTTATGGATGAAACATTAGAAGGAAGACGCAATCCAAGAAGGTCACGTGCAAGAGGACGACGACGGAAGGAGATACACGGGAGAAAGAAAGTTACCGACGGGTGGAGGAGCAGGGAGAGAGACAGAGAGAGTGTGAGAGAGAGAGAGAGAGAGAGAGAGAGAGAGAGAGAAAGAGAGAGAGAGAGAGAATGTGAAGGGACTGGAGCAAAGAAAAATGTGCGAGATTAGATACACATCTAAAGTCCCCCGTTTTATTTGAACCACTTTTAGCCCCGTTTTAATACTTCATCATACGACTGTGTCTCGCAGCGAGACTAGCCAATCTACGAGCTTGTGATACGGAGTGTCGTGACGTGAGCGTGACGTGAGCGGCTGTTCTTTGCTATAATTTTTAAGCCATTTCACAGCAGGGGGCCGACAGCCACAGGCTATGGCTATTTGGGGGTCCTTCAGCATGAAAACGTTTGGAAACCCCTGACCTATAATAATGGCATGCCCAAAATAGGGACAACGGGGTTGGAAGTGTTTAACTCCATGGGCCCTTACGGGTGGGGTCCACTCTTACGGTTAAATTAAGTTAAGATTTTACATGTGCACACACACACGGAAAGATAGACGGAGCAGGTGAAAGAGAGAGCAAAAGAAGGAGGAAAAGAAGACCATTCTAGTTCAGCCGTATCATGGATCCAATTTATCTTATCATGGATCCCTTTTATCTAATCTCTGTTCCCGTTCTGTTGTGTTCTGGTGGCAGGCCTGCTAAAATGGAAGTTGACGCGTTCTTATTGAAAATAAATGCAGTCTCTTACATGTTGACATGAAGTCATTTATCCTCCCAGCCTGTGTGTTAAATAATACCAAGGACACTGGCACAGATAGATGTTTCCGACTTACGTAAGTAAGAACCATGCACACGGCACCTGCGAGCACCTTAGGAGCTAGAACCAACAAACAATCTGTCTTTAGCGCTGCCGCGATTCTTTGATGACTCATTCCGGTTCTTTCCTCGTTGTTGTATGTATGTTTATTGTTATTATTGACGCTACAATGTCTCGAGGAACCAGAACAAAGGAATTGTGCTCTTTATGCAGCCATACA
>NC_139956.1:15199636-15202136 GCF_963454915.1 Gymnoscopelus microlampas | reverse complement strand
CACACACACACACACACACACACACACACACACACACCCGGATGGGGCCAGCTGGTGTTTATGCTTGGTGTGTGTGAAGTGTCTTTGAGGTTCAACTCAACTACCTCTCTAATTTAATTAGGTCACAGAGGGCTCTGGAGGAATGAAAGATATAATGCATGTGGTGGTGGCTCTCTCTTTTTCACACACACACACACACACACACACACACACACACACACACACACACACACACACACACACACACACACACACACACACACACACACACACACACACACACACACACACACACACACACACACACACACACACACACACACACACATATTGTGTTTGAAGCCACATAGACATCTGCTGGCATTTGCACATACACACACTCACGTACACATACACACACACACACACACACATACAAGCAAGCAATGGTGATCCCAAAGGGAGCGAGCGAGAGAGGTGAGATGCTGACCTGCACCAGTCTGGGTCACCTACATTTCCAAGGACCTCCCACGAGAAACTGTGTGTGTGAGCGTGTGTGTGTGTGTGTGTGTGTGTGTGTGTGTGTGTGTGTGTGTGTGTGTGTGTGTGTGTGTGTGTGTGTGTGTGTGTGTGTGTGTGTGTGTGTGTGTGTGT
The DNA here is from genome assembly GCF_963454915.1 of Gymnoscopelus microlampas. NCBI lineage: Eukaryota > Metazoa > Chordata > Actinopteri > Myctophiformes > Myctophidae > Gymnoscopelus > Gymnoscopelus microlampas. The sequence goes on along the minus strand of NC_139956.1, from coordinate 15,201,503 downwards.
GTGTGTGTGCTGGTGAATTCATGCGTGCAGGCCATCTCCCGAGGGTGACGCATTCATTCTGCCCACACCATCACCTTGTGACCTCTCCCCCTACCTGTGACCTCTGTGGACCAGTGTGTGTGTGTGTGTGTGTGTAGCCTAAACCTCACTCAGAAAGGGCCAGGGAGCCTGAAACTCTAGATCGACAGGGGCCACAGTGTCAGCCCCGAGTGTCGAACGCCGTAATCCATCGGGGGCCCCTAGGGGGCCACAGAGTATCCGTGGCTCTCACCAGACGCGTTTATTTTTTCTCTACGGATTAAGTTTTAGGCAGCTTTACCTTTTCTCCCCTGACGGGACAACAGAAAGACATGGAAACTGAAGGCAGGGATGGGGGACGGACGGGGCTTGCAACGCAGGTGTCCCAGCCGGAATCAAACCGGGTACGTTGTGGTCAGTGCTAGACACTCTATCTGAGAGCTACCGCACTCCTGGATGAAAAAACGGACAATATTATTTTTTAAATGAACACATGGTTCTCCATGACCTCATGCACACCGGCTCCCAATTTGCCGTGCGGCAAGTGGCTGTGGCGATGCGTTTTATATTTTCAATCGAACCCAGTTCGATTCGTGCATCTTTTCGCATGCGGTAAAAACTGATTGACTAATCACACCCTGTCTGCAAAGGCCTTTAAGCCCTATATCGTTGCTGTCGGGCAGAAACCTCTTATCTCCATATTTTACGTTTTTTTGTGAATTAATGCCCTATTTGATCATACTACAGCGTCACACAAAAGCATCAAAAGTAGCAGATCCACAAGCTCAAAACGCGGCGCGAAGCGACGCGTTTTGAGCTTGTAGATCTGCTACTTTTGCTATATATATTTTTTTTAATCCTGAAAAGTAACAGTTTTGGACATATGAGGTTTCCACCCGACAGAGACAATCTACGTTGTTGAACGACAAAAAGCTAAAATAGCTCATTTACAAGGTGTAGATTGTATCCTATAATGACACGCCCCAAAACAGGGACGCCATGCAGGTAGGAAGCGGTTAAAAGCACACATGCACGCATCCATCACGTCATCGTGAGTCAAACCCGCGAAAAACCCGGTGAATGTGCGCGTGAATGTGTGCGTGCCAACGAAAGGACCGAGCCCAGGAGCACACAATGAGCGCACGGGTACATCTGACCTTTGGTTGAGTGAGTGAGAGCGTGTGTGTGTGTGTGTGTGTGTGTGTGTGTGTGTGTGTGTGTGTGTGTGTGTGTGTGTGTGTGTGTGTGTGTGTGCGTGTGTGTGTGTGTGTATTCCATCAGGGGAGGCCCCAGTGTATCTGCTGCAGTGCTTAATCCACCATTCTAAATGGTGAACCTGGCTTCCATCCGTTTCCCCCACAGGCTCTCTCTGAGCAGAGCGTTTCCACGACGGCTCCCAGGCGCAACAGCTATATTCCCCAACTCCAGTGGAACGCATCTTGAAGCGATTTAGGGGGCTCAAGCCCTCTCTCTCTCTCTCTCTCTCTCTCTCTCTCTCCCTCTCTCTTTCTCGCTGTTTTGTTGGTTCGCGCTTTTGCTCCTGGACTTCTCTTTCACCCCCCCCCCACCCCCCGCTCCCGCCCTCAGCCCGGGGAAGGTTTAAGGGCTTAGGGGAGAGTGTTGGGGCTGCGGTCCCCGGCTCGACCCAGGGGTTGGGGGGAGCCTGGCGGTAAAATCAACAGTTAGCCCCCTCGCCAGAGAGGAGAGGAGCTGGAGAGGCATGGAAGGAGGGCAGAAGGGAAAGAACAGAGGGAGAGACAGAGGGAGGGAGGGAGGGAGGGAGAGGTTTTCTACGAAAGTAGGACAGAGGGTGTGCGGCTAGCTGACGGCTGCCTGGATTGCAAATGTG
>NC_139956.1:15187136-15194636 GCF_963454915.1 Gymnoscopelus microlampas | reverse complement strand
TCACGCCTCGAATTAGTATTCATGGGAGAACACAAATCACAATCAACTTATTGTGTTTTGAATTATTGGCTGCCATGGACACAAGGCCCGGTCAGACCTCTGTCACCCCCCCCCCCCCACCGCACCCTCCCTTTAAACTTGGTGATCAAAGGAAGTAATCGGTACACAGTAGGGCTGCAACTATTGATTATTTTTTTAGCGATTATTCTATCGATTACTTTGTCAATTGATCAAATAATCAAGAAGTGTGTTATATATATATGCACACACACACACACACACACACACACACACACACACACACACACACACACACACACACACACACACACACACACACACACACACACACACACACACACACACACACACACTCATATATAGATATAGATATAGATATATAGATACAGTATGGTGTATATAAGTCAGTAGTTAGGTCAGTGGTTCTGTCCAGGGACCCCCCAGAAGAGAAGATTTGCGTAAAAAAAAATCTAAATGATTCAAAAACCAAAAAAATATCACATTGTACATCCGCAATCTTTGAATAGCCAACATGTAAATGGGTAAAGTGGTTAAAATGATTGTATTAACACATTTTACTGGGGACCCCCTAGAACGCCCTCAAGGACCACTGGGGGTCCCCGTACCCCAATTTGAGAACCACTTATTTAAGTGTTATTGTATACTTCGTCCTACAACAGAGTCGTGCAAAAATAGTGAAGATATTTTTTAAAACATATATTTTTATATAATTGATTAAATCGATTAACTGTTGCACACCTAGCACACGGTGTTACTGTTTTATTGTAATTTGCCAGCCCAGCAGAGCGATCGTAAATGGATTGAATATCCTGAAAATGTGGCCAGAACAGAGTTGGGTTTAACCCATTAAGACCTGGAACGCATCTGTGATTTCTTTGGCTATTCAAATATAGCAGATATACAAGCTCATAGCACGGCACCGAGTGCCGTGCTATAAGCTTGTATATCTGCTATTTTTTTGCTATATCTGCAATTTTTTTAGGATTTAGAAACATTTTTAAGATTTTTTAAGGTCTTAATGGGTTAATTCACTGCGAATTACTGTGAAAGCTTGTTTTGTTAATGCGATTGTGTTCTCCACCACCATTCCTCTGTGATTCTTAATGTATGCAATGACTGCAGTGCGGCGTTATTAAAATCATCGTTTAAATGCATTCAGTCATTCCCTTGCACTAAAACTTTAATTTCTTAATGTATGTAATGACTGCGGTGCAGTGCAGTGCTGTGTTATTTGAAACCATCAAATGCATTTATTCATTCAATCTCCTGCACAAAAAACTTTAATTTGAATCAAAAGTGTGATTGATTTAATGATCAAGCATTCGTTCCTATGAATGTTTTTTTTTTAATCAGTTGGACAAAAAAAAAATCAAGTTTGTTCTTTTATTTGGTCCGACTAAACCTCGATTTATACCTTGCTGTTCAACGGTGTCGTGAACCAAAAGTGGCCGATCTACAAGCTCACAATGCGACACGTTGTGAGCTTGTGGATCGCCTTTTTCCGGCTATTTACACCGTCTTACGACGAAGCACGAATTTCTCATTAATGGTACATGACTGGTTGATTCAAATGACCTGACTGACGCGTAACCCCACAATTCCGAAATGCTTATTTTTTTATTTTTGTTTCAAGAGTAGGTGAGTGAGAGCGAGGGAGTGGGGCAGTCAGCACTGTTGCGTTGCTGTGTGTGTGTGTGTGTGTGTGTGAGGTCCGTCTTGTGATCTGGCGTTGGTGGGCAGCCGTGACAGTGTGTTTAGGAGTGCTAAATGCCCCCCTAACCCGCTACAGTCTGTTATTAGCCACGCTGACTGCCAACATTGATAACTCACACTGGCACTAATGCCCACGCCTGAACACACACACGCACACACAGGCGCGCACACGCACACGCACTCACGCACACACACACACACACGCACACACACACACACACACACACACACACACACACACGCACACACAAAGTGGATGCAGGCCTGATAAACAAACGCACATATGCAAGCACTTACGAACACATACAAACAATCTTGCACGCAAACACACACACACGCGTGCACACACACACACACACACACATCCGAGGGATATTTAGTGGAGGGTAAATAGCTCCGATCCGCCTTCTCCTCCTTCCGTCTTATCAGAGAGTTGCGTTCCGCCTTAGCCAGGCATACTGTACAGTAATTAATCATGATTCTCATTAATTATCTACACACCCGGCTGGCTAATTAACACGTCAACTCAGCCAGAACTAATGCTGCATGCTAGTTTCACCAGTTGCAGCCCACCATGCACCAGCACCGTCATCCCCCTCGTACACAGAACTCCCGCAGCCCACAACTTCAAAAACTAGACCTCCTCCATCGCAAACTTCCACTTCCGCTCACTCACTGGAACCCAACATGCAACCGTAGACTCTCACGCCTCTCTCTCTCTTTAAACCAGTGTTGATTTTGTCGACTAAAACTATGACGAAAAATGTTCGTCAACTACCTTTTTTCACTGGCGAAAACTGAATAAAAACTAAGCTACGATGACTAAAACTAAGACTAAATAAATGGACAATTTCGTCAACAAATAAAAACTAGACTAAAATGTTGTGAGGGACTAGTGGAGAAGAGATGCAGTAGAACTGAGAGCCGAGTCATTTTATGTTTGGTTGCAGGAGTGTTGCTCTCTGAAAATAGCCAATCTACAAGCTCACAACGCGTCGCGCTGCGACGCGTTGTGAGCTTGTAGATCTGCTGTTTTCAGAGCGCAACCAAGTGTAAAATCAGCATTACGACACCATCAAGACCCCGCCAAAATACATTGTAGTCGACTAAATCAACTGTAGATTTAGTCGACTATAATCTTATGATATTTAGTTGACTAAAACTACAGACAAAAAATAAAACATTTCAGATGTTAAAATATGACTAAAACTAAATGATTTTTTTTTTCAAAAGACTATGACTAAAACTGAATCAAAATGTGCTGTCAAAATCAACACTGCTCTAAACATCATCACATCGCTCAACCAGGTGCAAAATAATTTGGTGTTTTTTTTTCAACCACATGAATCCTAGCGTCCCTTTTCTGGGCATGTCATAATAGGCGAACGTTTGGGTGTAAATAGAGATTTGGTGCAGAGGGAAACAAGGAGGGGGCCTAGTACTGACCCCTGGGCGACACCGGTCAACCAAGAATATAGGGTTTGAGTGGTTAGTTGCATGTCAGCCGTGTGACAGTGTCAAGTGAAATTAGAAAAAAAGTACAAGCTCACATCATCTCACATCGCGAGGTGTTATAAGCTTGATATTCACACTATTTTAGCTATCTTAGAACAAATGTTTGCCTAACCCAATTATCATATCCCCAAAATAAGGACGGCAGGTTGAAAGTGCTTATAAAATAGCTGCACTGCAGAACCAATGCACAGACTTTAAGGGCGGTGCTTCACATTGGGATGGTGATACGGTTGCTTCCCAAAGCTCTTCTTATCCAGAGCAACTTACAAAGGCGGGACCAGAGTAAGCAGAGTAAGCATGACCTCTAGTCAACAGACAACAAGGTAAATAGTCACACAAGTAGAGAGAGTGCAGAGAGAACAATGGAGTGCCTCAAAGAAACTATGGGATACCAGGTGAACAATGAACCTAGCATCTGTCCAAACAACATTCTAAGCGTCTAAATAACATTCTTAACGTTTGTGGTCAATAAAAAAACAAATCTGCATAACAAAAACCTGTGAACAAGTAAGCAACACGCTGTGTATATCCGCATAGCAAACTAGCATCCATCCAAAAGAGCGCTAGAACTACGAAACATTGAATTTAGATGCCAACGGGCGTAGGCAGAGATCTCGGCTGCCCGTCTCGTAACGCAAGACTAACGCAACAGTGCTGTTGTCTATTGCACTATAAAACTATCTGGGAGCAAATAAAGTGTTTCTCCATTCGACAAGCCAGCGTCCCCCAGGCAAGATATAAAACACATTTCTCACATGGGAGTCCCCAGCTGAAACACGAAAAAAGAAAAACAGTCGAGGAGCCCAGGAGTCAAGGTACGAGCGAGAGCGGAGAGGAGAGGAGAGGAGAGGAGGGATGGTAAATAATACGCGGGCGAGCAGCAGCTGGATGTGTGAGAGAGAGCCAGATGAATGGGAACATCTGCCGAGAGCCATTTTTCCACACTTCTCCCCATGATCATTTTTAAGGCTTTATTAGCCAAGATATGGCTGGAGTGTGACAGGGAGAAAATAAATGGGATGAAACCAGAGCATGCCGACGCGCCGAAGCCGTCAGTCGCTATATGCAGGCCTGTGACATTCTGAGTAATGACAGAGTCATTTCTCAACGTGGGTTACGGCGGGGGACCACCAGTGGTCCAAGTGGACCCTTAAGGTCCTTACACACCGGGGCGAATTCTTCATGCGAATAAATACGTTTTTTTTAAAACCTTATAAAGTCAATGCAAGCGTCCACATCAGTTTCGCTAAGCGAAAAAGCGTCTTTTAATTATTCGGAACGAGTCCGAATTTTGCGTATATTCGCATATTCGCCGGTGTGTAAGGACCTTTATGGGTCTGTAAATGGACCAGAATGGGTCCATTTGGTTCCGTTTGTACCCAGTGGTCCACTCACCAGTGGTTCAAGTGGACCCTTATGGGTCTGTAAATGGACCAGAAAGGGTCCATTTGGTTCCGTTTGTACCCAGTGGTCCACTCACCAGTGGTTCAAGTGGACCCTTATGGGTCTGTAACTCTGAGAGGGTACAAACGGAGCCAAATGGACCCTTTCGGGTCCATTTGGTTCCGTTTGTACCCTCTCAGAGTTCAAATAACACTGGGGATTTTACAGTACAGATTGGGGTTCTAGAGATAAGAACGTTCAGCATTAAACGGGGGGTCTGGGTCTATAATGCGTATCAAACTGGGGGTCATTCGAAAATGAAAAAGGTGAGAAATCAGCGGTCGAAGCGCTCCACCGAGACAAACTGTTTATTTGGAGGATTAGGGCCTAACTTTTACAGCGTTTGGGTTTCCCCACCCCCCCACAAGGCCCCAGGGCAGTGGGAGAAACGCACCCAGGGGCCGAGATAGAAGGTAATTCACACCCAGACATGGAATTGGAATCGACATGGAATGTTTCCATGCATGAAGCCTCTGAATAATTTACTGTGAGCTCCACCGCCGCTCAGCATTATTCTCTCTCTCTCTCGCTCACACACACACACACACACAAACGCACACACTATTCTCAGCACTAACACACAAATATTTTTCTTCACACCAACACACACTCACACGAACGCATGTACGCGCACACAAACGCACACGCACGCACACACATTACTTATACTAGACTAACACACACCAGACACGTACAAACCATTCTTCCTCGCCTCACCAATTCCTCACTGGTGCGTCACTAAACATGCCCCCCCCCCACACACACACACAGACACACACCACCTCACTGGCATAGACAGGCTGCACGCCATATAATTATGTGCCCCCACAACCCACCCATCTACCCAAGAGAACAGGGCAGTAAACTCACACACTTGTCTGGCCATTAGGCCTCTCTCTCTCTCTCTCTCTCTCTCTCACTCTCTCTCTCTCTCTCTCTCTCTCTCTCTCTCTTGGAATAGTTTTCAAATAATTGTAGTGCCGTAAAAAAGTACAATATTTGCCTCTGAGATGTAGTGGAGTAGTCTCGATAAAGTAAAAGTGGAAATAAAGTAAATGTACCGCAAAGATTTGACTTAAGTACAGTAGTTGAGTAAATGTACTTGGTTATTTTCCACCACTGCCCTCCCCCGCTCTCTGCACTCATCTCCTCTCGACCCGCTGACCCTCTCCTCCTGCTCGGGGTCCTCCAGACACCAGCACCTCGCTTCACCTCTTTCCTCACATCTTGTTCCCTTGCTAACTTTATGGGCCAAAAAGCCTTGTATATGAGAGTGGGAAGAGAGAGAGACATACAGACATAGAGAGAGAGAGAGGGGGAGAGACAGAGAGACAGAGAGAGACAGAGAGAGAGAGAGGGGGAGGTTGGCTGCTCTGACGTTAACGAGCTTGCTCGTTAAGGAAGGCGGGAGGGTGGAAAACGCAGTGGGTTGTAATTGGGAGCTTTTTTCTTCTTCTTAAAGGAAAGACAGAATTGGGTTGCCATCCACGGTCTGTCTGAAAGTCATGGGACCAAATCTAAGGTGAGGGAACGACTTGTTGGATTTCTCGAGAGGTCACGCATACACACCTACAGTATCAATCACGCTTATTAGAAAGACCTGTCACGCACACGCACACACACACACACACACACACGCACACACACTGTGCACTCGCGCATGGACACGTGCAAACTGCACTTTTCACCCCGTTTCATTGAAGACAAAGAACACTGTACTGTAATGCTTGCTTTCTACTTCTACGTACTGTGCCGAAAATAGCCGATCTACAAGCTGAGCTTAAGTGTCTTGTGAACACAATGAGCTGTCAGTGTTCCCATTACAGAAATACATTTGCATTGACAGACACCTCTGTTCAAGTGGGGAGAGCTGTTGACATCATACGGGCTGCACAACTCATTGTGTAGGTAAAGAAAGGGAAAAAAAAGAAGAAGCTAGTCCTCCTGGTACATCATACTATAATTCTAGTAAGGGCGTAGTAGTGGTGAGTACAGTAGGTGAGTAGGTGAAGCTACCCGGTTCTCCTCAGTGGCTGGAGCAATTGCTCTGATTTTGCACACAGCCATTGAACATTACCATCTGAACTTAACTGTGAAGCCCGTTTTTCAATTTCACCAAATCTCAGCTTCTTATTAGCGTTTTTGTGTCAAACACTGTCCCCATGGTTACGGGGCTGCCCAGCTATGGGACGAACTGCCTCCCGGGTTGCCAGATCATGTGCGCATATCCCCCCACGGATGCGTCGACCGGGTATGGTCTAGTATACATAATCTTCTGATAGTGAAATGTCTATATTCATGTTATATTACCTCCAAAAATCAATAGGTCGCCAATCAGTTAGGTCACCAATAATGTTGTGATGTAAGGTGCCAGTAAGGACCACACAATGGAAATAAAAAAGTGTTTGTCTTTGTGTTTTTTATCCATGACACGTTATTTCAGTGAAAAGCATGTTTTACATGTACTTTTTCCTTTAACAACGACGTCCAAATAAGTCTAATCAAATCAGTAGGTGAAACATACAGAACAAATTAAATATTCTCCTAGGAATAATCGTATTAAACTGTATTTTGGCCAAATCAGCTTTGTTTACATTCGTTCGTGCGCTAACAGTGTGCTTTTGAGACCTGCTTCATTGTGCAATGATAGAAATTGAATCGCAGAGCACCAGAAGCAGCTAATAAAGATGATTGACGGTATTTGGACTTCCATCGTGGCCAAGGTTTTACTGTGTGGTCTCAGCTTCACCGACCGATGTTTTGCACCTGGCACTGCGTGCGTGCACG
>NC_139956.1:15182136-15184636 GCF_963454915.1 Gymnoscopelus microlampas | reverse complement strand
GCATCTCCTCACCTCTCTCCCACCCCATCTCTCTCTCTCTCTAACCCACTTCCCTCTCTTCCTGTGGCCTGCCAGTGAATGCGTTTAATCAGAACATCAATCAGTGAGGAGGAGAATCAGCCTTAATCCAAAATGCAATACACAAGATAATACATCTGCTTAAAACCACCAGCGGGCCAGCAGATAACAAACCCCTGTCAGCCACATTCAATCTCCTCTCTCACTCCCTCCTCTCTGTCTGTCTTTTCTCCTGTCTCTCTCTCTCTCTCTCTCTCTTGGCGCTCTCGGGCCTGCATCTAATCTCGCCTTTATAGTAAAATACATGCTTGTTAAAACTCGAAAAACCCCTCACTGTGCAACTCTTTCTAGCTCTCCCCTCTGCGCTCCTTTTGAACAAATCAAGCCCCTCCGCCCGCCTTTACTGCTTTCTCTTGTTATTCTTATGCCTTTCTTAACCCATTAAGACCTGAGGCGATTCTTGAAAAAAAATCTAAATCTCAACAGTTTTTGGAAAAAAATCTGGATTTTTTTTTTTTCAAGATTTTTCAAAAATAGCAGATCTGCAAGCTCGTAGCGTGGCACCGCTATTTTTTAATAGCCCAAAGAAATCTTAAAATGAGACACAGATGCGTCCCCGGTCTTAATGGGTTAAGGCAAATGTGAAACTAGCCACTGGTAAACTGAAATAAGATTAAAAAGCGAGACTGCGTCGAAAGGAGGCTTAGCCGAAAAACTGTAACCTCTGCCTCTGCACCCAATTAACGTAAAAATCATTGACTCAAGTTATTTTCAATTTCGTTTTCTGATGGTATTGTGTGGTCGATGGCAGCTTCCTCTGGCAACCAGTGGGTCATGGACGGTTCTTTGAGGCTCCCCCTCGAGTATTTGTAGCATTTCTCAGCTTTTAAAATGTTTTTCGGTGTCAACCTGTCCTGTAGTACTATACAATCGATGCCAGAGGCAACATAGACCAAGTGCCAAGTTCAACATTTTAAGCTCCTTCTGAAAAGGCATATATGGCTTAAAGTGATACATGTTTTTGCTGAGTCTCATGTCCAGAGGGACAGTCATGCAGCCTGCTGTGACTGGCCAATTATTTGCCAAATATTAGCTCTACTGTTTTTGGATTTGATTTGATTGTACAGGTCAAGGTGGAGGAAAGTAGACTCGCTCTGAGACGTCAATGTGCTCGCTTTAACTCTCACTTTACATGGACTTCATGACAATTGACTAATAATGCATTTCATTTGTAACGCACTTTATATTTGACACAAATCTCACAAAGTGCTTAGTCCGCTGTGTTCCCATAGCGCTGTGACGTACGATTTCAAAACCCAACCGTATGCAGGTTGGGGAGAAAGTTTCGGAGGAGAAGACATTAAGTCAAAATTGTTTGGAGGTTGAGCTTTAACTATCTAACTCAGGACAACAATACAACCAAAGCAATTATGCAAAAAAATAAATGGCACACTACAACCATAAAAAAGGAATGAATAAATAATAAATAAATAAATGATAATGTGGGTCTAAACAAAACAAAAACGAAAGGATGGCAGATGCTAAAGTGTAAAAAAAACATAAAAACCCATTTGTCCCATTCCCAGTATTTGTGTGCTCTCCATTAAGTAGAAGAGCCTGCGTAGGCAGCCAGGCAGGGACGGCAGCAGCCCCGGCTGGCTAGATTAAAAAGGGGTGAGATTATTCCTGGGATTGGGGCAGATTAACCAGTTAACCTCCGACAAAGAGCCATGACCTACTAGCGACACTGGTCAGATTAGAGAGAGAGAGAGAGAGAGAGAGAGAGAGAGAGGAGGGGGGGGAACACATATGGAGAGAGAGAGGGGGATAGAACACAGAGGAGGGATGGAGAGAGAGAGAGAGAGAGAGAGAGAGAGAGAGGGGGGGGGGGGACATATAGAGAGAGAGGGGGATAGAACACAGAGGAAGAGAGAGAGAGAGAGAGACAACAGAGTGATAGTGAAAGTAGGCCTAAGGGTCGACCAAACCGGTTGTCGGAGGCGCCGAGTGACGCTGATCCGTGCTCCTGACAGATTTTGGAGTTAAACACACGGTTAATGGACGGAGAGATGGAGGGATATGAGTCAGTAGAGGAAGGGGGGGTAAGGGGGGGGGGGACGCTGTCTGTCACCACATTGCCAGAAGCCTATGGAAACAGAGGGGGCGGCCCTATCGCAAGCACTGATCCAACCACACAGATCAGATAGGCACCAACGCCCGTCACTCACCTTTGTTATAGGAGGGATGGCTGGATGGCGGCGTTTTTTTTTTGTTTTAATAAGGCCTCGTGTTGGTGTGACTGCAGTGGAACCAGTGGTGGAAAAAGTACTCGGATATTTTACTTAAGTAAAAGTAGCAATACCACCAATATGAAAAATACTCTGTTACAAGTAAAAGGCCTGTGTTAAAAAAAATTACTTGAGTAAAAGTATGAAAGTATTGGTATCAAAATGTACTTAAAGTACCAAAAGTAAAAGTACTA
>NC_139956.1:15159636-15177136 GCF_963454915.1 Gymnoscopelus microlampas | reverse complement strand
ACACACACACACACACACACACACACACACACACACACACACACACACACACACACACACACACACATCTAAGCACAAGAGGCTGGAAAACTAATCAAGGTGGTAAGCGTTAAGGATGGAGAATATTACAAGATTTGAGGTATACGGAGTTATGGCTGTATTCATGCGAGGTAATAAATACGTGCTTTCATACATAAGCCAAGTTTGAAGGGGAACGGCTGTTATTGTATGTGTTAACAGAGCAGACCAGGGGTCCCTCTCTCTCAAAGCCTCTTAGTGCGAAGGATCATCTCCGTCCCATTGTGAGTCAATGGACAAAGATTATCTGCTGCAACGCTAAGATGCCTTGAAGGAGCGGGGCCCGCGATCTCCCACGCAGGAGGAGAGCAAACATACATACACCAGGCCTGCGGAAGGTCCCGTCCCTTCTTCCGCTGTTTACTGAGAGCTATTCAGGCCTTAGATAACTCTTTATTACTCGCCTACTTTACTGTCACGTTGACTGCCGACAGATTCCGCACTGCTGTTGCTGCTGGCACTACCGAAATCACTGTAGATAAATGTCTTCAAATGCTTAAGCGCAACCCTAGCATCCATAATCTGGGGTGAATATTGGTGTAGAGGGAAAAAAGGAGGGGGCCTTGTATATACCCATGGGGGACTCCAGACACTCCTTGTTTTCCCTCTAGACCAAACTATATACGTTTTAAATCCATTCTATCCGGGAACAAATCTGTGTCATTTTAGATTTTAGCTATAATCTCTATTTTATACTTTGGCTATTCAAAAATAGCAGATATACAAGCTCATAGCGCGGCACAGAGTGCCGCGCTATGAGCTTGTATATCTGCTATTTTTAGAAAAATCTTGAAAATCGGTGCAAATCTATGTATAAACTGTCAAACTCAGACAATAATGATGCAATTGCGTGTGAGCTCTTTGTTCGGGCCCCGTTGCTGCGCCGAGTCGACTGTGTCGAGCGTCTCTGTCAGTTTTCTGCATAAACGCTTGTTAACACGCCGCCCGTACAAGCTAGCTTATATAGCATCTTTCCCCCCAAAATGCCATAGCAAGCAGTAATGCACTGGAGTTAAATCTGAAAGCCTGGCCAGAGGTGAAACGGCTGCCAATCTTCCCGCCGTACCACGCTAGGGTGATCAAAGAGCAAGCGAGCTTATTTGCCACATGAGTCGCTGTATTCCTTCAAGGCGTACAAGGTTTCAGACTGCACCCCGTCTGTATAAATATTATGGGATGTGTCAGTAATGAGGAATGGAAGGGGGGGGGGCTCTAGAGAGTGTGTGTGTGTGTGTGTGTGTGTGTGTGTGTGTGTGTGTGTGTGTGTGTGTGTGTGTGTGTGTGTGTAGGAAGCAACGAGTCAGAGTTGTGACCCCTACACCATCAGTCACTCCCTATCTGGGGCCGCATCACATCAAGCAGTACTACTGTCAGACCCTACTGCACTCCACTAGCATCCATCTCTCTCTCCTCAAGTTAACCGACTCCTCTCTAGTTTCTTTGCTCTCTCTCTCTCTCTCTCTGCGTGTTTTCTTTTAATTCTCTCTGGTCTGGCCTCCCGTCAACCTCCCGCTGTTTTTCCCCACTCTCTCTCTCTCTCTCTCGCTTTATCTGTCTGCTGGGTGTCCATCTCTCTCTCCTCCGTGACAACACGCCTGTCTCTCCTATTTCTGCCCTCTTGTCCGCCACAGTCTGAAATGTCAGCCAGAACTTTTTGGTGTTGACAAGGCACAGCTGTCGCCCGGTAAACACGCTCATCTGTCTCTCTTGTGCGGAGTTATGACACACACACACACAGAGTACATGCACGTAGACGGTCACAATTTTCAGTACACACTCTCTCTCTCTCTCCCTCTCCCTCTCTCTCTCTCCCCCTCTCCCTCTTCCTCTCCCTCTCTCTCTCCCCCCCTCTCTCACTAGCACACGGCCTCCCTTCAACATTCCTTTGTAAAACAACTTTGGGCAGGAGTCCAAGCAAAGTAGCGGCTTGTTGACCACGTCTCCTGACGAAAGGAGAAAGCGAGGCGAGGCCAGGGATGGAGCTTCAGGGATGATGGACGTTGACAGGGTACAAAGGCTCCCAAAACCATTGTTGAATGGAGGCCATCTCCCAGAGGGAGCCGGATAAGAGATAAGGAGACCCCGAGTGCTGTGTGCGCACTTTTGTTTATGCATTTATTGTGTGCCATGCAAAAAAAATGAAGGCCACCACCTTGGTTGCACTTGAGGGGAAAACAGGCACACGACTGGGGGTGGGGTAATGTCTGATTCATACTTGGTTGCGTGTGGTGTCGCACGCTTCAAACAGCAGATGTACAAGCTAACAGTGTGTGAGCTTGGATGTCTCCTATTTTTGGTGCATGATACCGGTGTTCAACTAAGTATAAATCAGGCTTAACCACTTAAACTGTGTATACTTTGTTCACCAGGACTCTATACTTGGCCCCCTCCGTTTTTTCCCTCTATAACAAATCTATTCAAAAATAGCCGATCTACCAGCTCACAATGCAACGCAACGCAATGCAATGTCTGCTATTTCCATCAAATATTTACCTATTATGATGACATGCTCCGAAAATCAACACTAGTGTTCATGTGGTTGGTAGTTGTGTGTGTGTGTGTGTGTGTGTGTGTGTGTGTGTGTGTGTGTGTGTGTGTGTGTGTGTGTGTGTGTGTGTGTGTGTGTGTGTGTGTGTGTGTGTGTGTGTGTGTGTGTGTGTGTGTGTGTGTGTGTGTGCGCGTGCGTGCGTGGTTGCGTGCGTGCGTGCACAACAGTTCCGATCTCAGTGTAGTTCTACCCCGCCCCCCCAAACAACAGGCTTTAGTATGCACGGCACACACTCATGTGCCTCCACTTCCTCTGTTGAAAAACGAGCGTCGCCGAAATAGCCACTAGCGCGTGCGCGTGCGCTCCCCTTCCACTGCCCTTCTCTGCGGTTCACATGGCCCGGTGTGCCTTCATTAAGCCTGATGTATGCTCGGCCGCACGTCGGTAACGCGCGCAAGAAAAAAAACAGACCTACAAGCTCACGACATGGCGCGGGTGCGACGCGTCGTGAGCTTGTAGGTCTGCTATTTTCGGCATGAATCGAGGCTTTTACCCCTGCCTGCAGGGCTGTGACGGTGAGCTCACCGTCCTCATGCTCTGCAGAGCAGCACAGCCCAGAGCCAGAGAGAGAGAGAGAGAGAGAGAGAGCCTGATCCACAGGTTAAACAAAGCAGAGCGGCCCTGGCTAGGGGCATGCGGGGCGGCTGGGCGAGAGAGGTAAGTGGGGTGAAGGGTCGGGTGAGAGTAGGTGAGGATTGAGTAGAGAGAGTCATTCTGGCCTCCCATTCCACCAGTCATCTCCTCATCTCACCCCCAGGGGAGGGGAGGGGAGGGGGGGGGTTGACCCAGGCCGGCCCCAAATGCCTCCAGGAGAAAGAGACAGAGGGGGAGAGAGAGAGGGAGAGAGAGAGAGAGAGAGAGAGAGAGGCCGGGTGTGTGGGGGGGTGATCCTGCTTAGGCATGGTGTGTTGTGAAGCAAGCTAATGAGAGGCCAGTGTGTGTGTGTGTGTGTGTGTGTGTGTGTGTGTGTGTGTGTGTGTGTGTGTGTGTGTGTGTGTGTGTGTGTGTGTGTGTGTGTGTGTGTGTGTGTGTGTGTGTGTTGGCTGGCTCTGCTAAGGGGCTGATCCGCGGGTTCAGCCACCCAGGGCAATCTGCCCAGCGATGCCGAGACACACATGTGACCCCTCTGGACCTGTGGCCGGGATTACTGTTACCACCAACCTGCCCCATTGTTTGTGTGTGTGCGCGTGCGTGAGAGAGGGAGAGAGAGAGAGAGACAGAGAGAGTGTTTATGTGCATGTTCGTGGACATGTATGCAAATCCGGAGCAAAACGCTGGGTTTAACAGTCAGTGTCGGGCCCTGGCGTGGCCGGCCAGCACACTTTTAATCTCCCTACTCCTAATCATCAGCACTTCTAACAATTACCACCAACCCAAAGTCACTTATAACACCCGAGGGGCACATGGGAGTAAATGAGTCCTTTAGCCAACCCCGGCATTATTTACAGTGCTCCCTTTGCTGCGGTTATGATGGTGATGAATGTGCATCGCCGCTGCCAAATAAACTTATAATCGAGTGATAAAATAATGAATGAAATCAGACTGGAACTAACAGTCCATGAGGCCTGCCAATTTCCTCACCTCTGTGTATCTGCGTGTGTGTGAGTGAGTGTGTGCGTGTTTGTATATGTGCTTGCGTGCGTGTGTGTGTGTGTGTATGTGCTTGCGTGTGTGTGTGTGTGTGTGTGTGTGTGCGTGTCTGTGTGAGAGAGAGAGAGAGAGACAGAGAGAGTCTGCTCCTCCTGTGTTTACTGTCCAAGGGTCGTGTGTGTTGCACGCTCACTTACACACGCAACGACGGTGATATATTAGGACCACACACACTTACACACATGTCCAACAGAGATGGGAGGAGGGGTCACGTCTCGGGAGGCTCATCTGCACATGCAGAGTGAGTGTGTGTGTGTGTGTGTGTGTGTATGTGCGGGCATATGTACAGTACTATGTGTAGCTGGGATAGCTTTGAGCGTGTGGTCACATTTCAATTTTTTGCACATGTTCACGAAGTGTGGATACCTGTCCATCTGTTAAGCATTTTGTAATGCCCCGCAGGGGATATATGAGGGAGAGGGAGAGAGAGGAGAGAGACCTGCTTCTGGCCTCACTGGAGGGTTTCTCCCTGATGTTCTCCTGGCCTTTCTATTCTTCCACATCAGCTGAAAGCTCTCTTCAGGGCTCCTGTTGCTCTCAGCTCGTAAACTCACACACACTTTGCTTTTTCACTGCAACACAGTTAAGCGTATAGGGGAAAGGAAAGCGCGCGAGAGAGAGAGCTGGAAACGCAGTGAGAGATGGAGAGAAAGGGGCCTTTGCTGTCTGCTTACTTTAACAGGCAGCCAGAACAATATGGTTTATATTCACTCCATCTTCTACCCGCTGTCTCTCTCTCTCTCTCTCTCTCTCTCGTGCTCTCTCTCTGGCCCGTCTCCCGCACTCTCGCTTCCCCTTTTGTCTCAAGCCGCTGCTCTTGTCTTCCGCCACTGAAAACTACCCAGTGGATATTGGCTAATCATTCAGCCTAAGGATGCGTGCTGCACACTCACTAGGTTGCTGCTTACTTATCCATACAGGCCGGTACGGGGAAAGCCCTGACACACAGGGGGCACACGCATGCATTATTCATAGAAGAAGAACTTCAGGGCAGATGTGGGGGGTTGAAGCTTATTTGTCGTTTTATTTATTCTTTAAAACCATATTTTCTTCCCATTTTCGTGCACGCTCTCTCTTTCCTTTTTTTTCCACTCTCGCTTTTCTTTGTAGTTGAAACACTTAGCCTAGTTAGCCAGTCTTTTATCCGGCGCCAATTAGCGGGCGATTAATGAATTATTGAGAGACGGGGAGAAAAAGGGGGGGAGATTAAATTTTCATGTGGATGTGAGACGGAACGGTTGTAGTACAAGTCACCGCGAGCGGCGGGCAAGAAGACACCCGCCTGTCCGCCCCCCCACGACGCCCCGTTTACGATAACCTACAGTCGTTTACTGGCGTACGGAGAGAGGGAAGGGAGGGGAGGGGAGGGGAGGCGGGTGGCTGGGTGCTGTTGGTGGATAGATTGGCTTCTTAAGCACAGAGGTCTGGAATCCAAATTCACAGAGAGGCCTAGAATAACAATAAGACTCCTGTACGTGATCGCAGGGCGCAGTAACTGAATACCACATTCTTTATTGCTATATGAGGCGCTTTATCTTTATATGTTTGTATGTACAGCATGTGTGTGTGTATGTAAGGAATGGGGAATATTGGACTAAATCAAATATCATGCTAATTGTGAACAAATACCCCGATATTGATATTGTGATGATAATATCATATTGTTGACGCTAGGAATCTCAAAAATAGCCAATCTACAAGCTCACATCGCGATCCACTGAGAGCTTGTATATTGGCTATTTTCGCAAATTTAGAACATTTTTGAAGGTATAAAATAATGCATAAGTGATTAAAACCATAGGAAAAGACAAACTTTTGCCATACCCGCGATATTACGATGCAAAATCCTAGAAGATATCTAGTGCCATAATCACAATATCGAAGCAATATCAATACATGTCACAGCCCCAGTGTACTGTATGTGTGTTGCGACAAAACCAGTGTCTAAATGTGACATGCGCCATTGAGATCTGATGCTCTTTGCCTTTCGGGAGGGGATGTGGGTATCGATGCCCACCCCCTCTTACCCACCCTACCCCCCCCCCCCCCCCCCCGCCCATTCTGAGCAGTAATGTAAGATTCGATCTTTCATTAGGCCGGCCGTGTAAGGCCGATAATGGGAGATGCTGAGATAAGGATAATGTATGTCTGGGGAAGCTCTCCTCAAGGTGATCGTTCTGGTTCAATTCTCCCTTCCTCAAGCAGAACCTGTATTGGCACTTGAGACTTAACCGGTATTGATTTACTTAGGGTTAAGACTGACTCTACCCCCGCTGCTCTCTCTCTCTCGCTCTCTCTCTCTCTCTCTCTCTCTCTACTCCTCTCCTGTCACTCTCTTTCCCCCCTCCCTCTCTCACTGCAACTGTCACCTACCAGTGTCTTTGTTAGATCCCTCTCTCGCTGTGTGTGTGTGTGTGTGTGTGTGTGTGTGTGTGTGTGTGTGTGTGTGTGTGTGTGTGTGTGTGTGTGTGTGTGTGTGTGTGTGTGTGTGTGTGTGTGTGTGTGTGTACCGTCTGTCTCATCCCACCCATCTGGACACTCTCAAATGGTAGATTACATGGAAAAAGGTGGCTTAACAAACCAAGAACCAAGTCTGTGATCGAACAACAAGCCAGACAAACAGAAGAAGGGAAGAATAAATCACAATATTTTGCAAACTCTCAGGCTTAAATTGACACTCAGGACTTCTCATGTACTTTCTCAGGTGAAAAAAAAGAACACGAAATATTCTGTGTAACTTAGTCTAAGACAACTTGGACAACGCGGTTCCCAGTGAATTTAGGATGAACACATTTGACCAGTAAGATCCTCAGTGTTCATTTATCACTGAGAGTGAAGGTCCATTCAGTTCAGTTTTTTTACATTTTTAAATGAATACTGAGGATTTTACTGTGTGCTTACACACAAAAAGAAGGCCTTGTGACATTGTACAAAGCAAGAAAGAGACTAGAAATAAAGCACTGATGAGCTTCACCCCTGGGTATGAGGCCACCACCTCCATCTCTCTTCAACCATCTTGTCACAGCCATGTCGGCCGCTGTAGCGCCGTAATTACTGTCTGGATGCGACACATGTTTCTAATTTGCCACGTCTGGTCAGCACTCGGGGAGGAGTGACAGAGCGAGATGGAGACGGGGACAGACGGAGGGTGACAGGAGGAGAAAATGGGAGAGAGACGGGGATATAAAGCACAGGGAGGGGGGGCAGTGGGGGTGGGCGGACCAAAGTGACACAAATAGAGGCAGCGAGAGAGAAAATATCAAATGTGAGAGATATAAAGACGAAGGGGGGGCAGAGTAGGGCTGGGCGATATGACTTCAAATCAGTATCACGATTATTTCAAACGTTTGCTTCGATTACGATTAATGAACGTTTTATTTTTATTTTTAATTGAGATATTTTTGGGGGCTTTTTCTGCCTTCATTTATAGTGGAAAGTGGAGATGGACAGGAAACAGGGAGAGAGAGATGGGAGAGACATGCAGTCAAGATCATCGGGAATGGGACTCGAACCCGCGATGCACTGTCAGGCTACAGAGCCTATAGATTGGCCAGTCCCTAGTGAGAGATGTACTGTAAAGGCGAATAGTAGGGGGTGCAGTGTAGACTGGAGTTGGCGAGGAATGGAGAGAGGGGAGGGAGAGATGGATGTTTGGAATGGATGGGTGGGTGGGTGGGTGGGTGGGGTAGCGGGACAGAAGAGGGAGGGGGTGAGACACGCAGGGAGGGAAGCTGCAGGTGGACGGTCTGAACTTCAAAGCAAGCAGCGCACCCAGCAGTCTGAAGGTCTTGAAGGTTAACAACGTGCCAGTCCATTTGCTACACAGCCCGGGACGTGAACCATGCATGGCACCCCCTGCACCTGATTGATAGAGGCCCACTGCCTCTGCTTGCTTTTCGCCTCATTTCAGAAGTACAAACCAAAATTGCATACCGAGCACGCAGGGCTCACGGGGGATAGAGGTTCTTGGGGAGATGTGCGGTATTTGTACAGGCAAGGATTTTCCAGCACCGGAACCCAAATTTAGCCTCGCCTGGAGAGAGGGGTGGGGGTTAGGTCAAATAAAACCAGTAGTGGAGCTATAGCCTATAGGGTTGTCGTGCTGGTGCAAAAGGGGGGGAGAAGAGCAGAACTAGGGAAATGAGGCCTGGTGTAAAACGGCCATAAAACCATATAGAAAACAATGGTTTTCAGTTTGAAAGGAAAAGGGGGCTGGCTTGGTTTTTCGGGGTGGGATCATGGGGAGGCCAGTCTGGTGTCACAAGATAGCACTTCTGTTGATGGGTGTTTAACATAAAAAACAAACAAATAAATAAATAAAACATTTTACAATGGGGGATTAACCACAGCGTGAACCCTAGCGTCCCTATTCTGGGCCATATCATCGCCAGCTTACGTTCGGCGAAAATAGCCGATCTCTCAAGCGAGAGATTTGGTGTAGAGGGAAAACAGGGGGGGCCCTGGATGGATGGACCCCTGGGGGACCGCCAGTCAATGAAGTAGGTTTAACCCATTAAAACTGGGAAAGCGTCAAAGTGTCATTTTAAGACTTTAGCATTGGCTATTCAAAAATAGCAGATTATACAAGCTCGCACATCTGCTATTTTTGAACATTTTTGAAAAAGCTTGAAAGTGTGACAACTACTGATTTAGAAGGCCTTTGTAGAATCGGCCTCAAGGTCTTAATGAGTGGTCAAGCCCTATTTTATACTTCGCAAGAACAGTAGCAAATATAGGCAAGCTTGTAGCTCTGCTATTTTCCCCTCACAGTTGGCCTCAGGCCACAAAATAGTCCTCCTGGTGTTCAGTTCTACTTCCCTTCGGGAGAGGAGAGACTAGAGAGCTCCAACCTGTGACTAAAGGCCTCATTAAGAGCTACATGGCAGGGTCGACATGAACAGGCCCACGCGGAACGACATCTCACTGTCGCATCTCTCCGCCGGTGACAAAGGTCGCCACAGAGGACCGGGTTTTTGTCCATAGCATGCCAGCTCAGCCTCACACATTGGTCGCATTAAAAACCTATTCGTCTCTGAAAAGAGAGCCCCTGGCTCCACTAATGGCCCCCGCATAACCTACATACCGTTCCCCTTCCCTAAGCTGCCTATACCTACCATCACCATCACCACCACCACACACGCCATCGCCACCGGGTGACAATTCAGACGCGCGGAAATTGGCCGAGGTGTGAGAAAAGTGGTCTCGGTCGTTAAGGACGACGGCCTGAGAGGTGTTTAAAATGACATTTCCTCGGCTAATGCCCTGACACCTTCTCCAGGGGAAAGAAAAATGCAAATGATGGTGGTGGTGGCCCATGCAGTGCTGCCAGATTGTGTGAGAGAAATGAGCAACCTATATACACCGATTCAACCTATATACATGGGCTATTTGAAAATAGCCGATCTACAAGCTCACACCGCGTGGCAACGCGGTGTGAGCTTGTAGATCTGCTATTTTCAAAAGAATCTTGGAAAAAAGTGGGAAATGTAGAATATTTGTTTAAACATTTTAACAACACAAATCTTGTATGGGGGTCCCTGGCATGAAATGTTTTCAGATCGGGGTCCGCACTCAAATGTATATGAATTTGGGGGTCCTTGACTTGAAAATGAAACACTGGTTTAAACAACATTAGGAAACAAGCCCAAAATAAGCAACTACACTTTAGAAACAAGCCCAAAAAACCTCAACCAGCAACTACCAATATTTACAAGCAACTTAACATAAAAACAAGCCCAAAGTCACTTATAATAGGCAGACCTGGCAACACTGATGGTGGCCAGTCCAGACAGGCTATTCAGGGGGCCTGTGGGCTATGGCCTATAGGCCTACTTTAATCAAGGTCATCTAACAACAGGAATTACAGTTTTATTATCCCTGCGTGGACTCGACTGTGGCCTCGGCCATAGGCAATGAGCCCATAAAAGACTGTTGCTGCTACAAGAAACCATAGCCACAGATGTCCACACTATTCTAAAGCGTGACAGATTCACAACTTCCAATAGGCTGTAAATTAGGCCCAATTCCCAGACACCCACAGGTGTCGCAAGGTCTTTTTTCCTTATATCTAAAATCTAAATATACATATTGTTTTGGTCATATTGCTGTAGTCCTATTTTCTGGTGTTTGGTTAAAACAAGCAATTGAATTGAATACACAGAATCCCAATGGAAACAAGCCATAGTGCTTTCTTGGGTTTATCCTTTTAGCATATTTTCTATAAAACTGTACCTCTGTGGGTTGTTTTTGCAAACTGTTAATAAAGCATTCAATCAATCAATCAATTAATCAATCAATCATCACTTTGGCATTAGCTATATCCTTTAGAAACCAAGCACAACAATTAGTAGCAGGGCTTATAACATCTTCCACCCAGAAACCATTTGGTACAGAATTATATACATTGAACTTGACCGTCAAAGATGTTCATGGACATAAAATGACACTCATCAGGCCTAATGTGTAATAAAGGCTATATAGGCCTATTCTAGCCTTGGAGCAAGACTATCATAGATGTATTCGATCGAGTCTGACTTTTAAAAGTCAGACTCGATCAAATACATCTATGATAGTCTTGATCCAAGGCTATAGGCCAATTCTATATCTATTTGGTTGACAAGGGACAACGTGAAATCCGCTCCAAACGACAGACTTGCGAATGACCTAAAACTTCGGTGCGTAAAAATGTGACATAAAGAAATATATATATTATGCGTAAATGCTGCGTAAAGCTGGATTTATACACCGTCGTACGGCGGTGTCGCTTGTCGAAAAGCGCTGGCAGCAACACCGCCGTACGGATTACAAGTCAGGCTTAAATCTGCACATGAATAAAAATCATATGATGCTCTTTCTGCACGCTTCAAACGGGTGATCTCTTACCTTTCGTTCATTGAATTCCAGAAGATGGGCTCCATATTGCTGGCCGTGGCCCCCAGTAAATCCACTAAGAACATCAGCAGAATGCCCAATCCATTCCCACCACTTCTTCGACACCACGCCATTTCAACCCCGAAGCCCCGAATAATATGTCCCCCCATTAAAAGAAATGGGATATTTTCGTTGTGCGGTTGCCGGGGTACTTTCCTCCACACGCACGCACACACACACAAAGGACAGGCTATAGCCGATCAGGGCTATAGGTGTAATAAAAGGCAGTCACAGGAGCAGCGTGAGGTGATGATAATGATGGCGTGCCTCCGATAACCGCATGGGTGATGATCAAACCCAAATTAAATCAAACCAAAAAAAAACGCACGCCGATCAACAGTGGCTCAACAAAAGTTGTTCGATCCGTTGGTTCGATCCCTCGGCGGACGTGTCCAACAAAAAAAAATCGACGATTGTTTTTTTTTCAGTGCTTCCAGAATATAACACTAGAACACCAATCCCATGACTTTCCGATTATTTTCTCGTTTAGTCCCTCTCTTTTTCTTTCCTCCTCTCCTCCTCCAAGGCAACGCTCCTCCGTGCTGCTTCGTATAGAGGGCTATAACTCCCCGTGTGCACAAAGGGACTTTGGGGGGATCGATTGAGGGGGGATCGATCGATTTGCTCAAATTCAAAAGCCACCCAACAACGGCATATTCTGGTGCGTTTTGGTGTGGTGCGCTAATTGTCCTTTTCCAAACAAGGTTCCCTTGTTCTCTTCTTCAGTATAACGCAGACTTCGTGGGGTTTGTCTCCCATTCCCCCTCTTTTTATCCCGCAGAAACGATCTCCAAAAGATGATCAGGCTTGTCGATGGAGAGTTACAACAAACAGTCGAGATCAGATGACAAAATACACCCCCCCAAAAAAAACGCTAAAACGATGAAGCGTTTAAAACGTTAGAGATGTGACTCCCGTGTCCACAGCTCCATCCTCATAAAGCCATGATGATGATGATGCTCAGTGGATTATAGAGGCTGCTGCTCCCGTTTTATACAATCCCGTATTCTCCTCTTTTTAGAAAAACATACAATCCACCATCCTCGAGCCAGGTGATTCTCGTTAGATTGATAATCAATCACGCGGTCGAAGTTGACGATAAATCCCAAGAATCGACTCCTCGGAGAGGAGCAACAGAGGGTGAAAACGGGGGTAAAAGAAAACTAGAGAGCTATACCAAAAAACACCTCGATCCTGTGCTCCAGACACACGCGCACAAAAAGCAACACAAAACTTGACGCTGATAAATAAAGAGTTCTAAACGTGAACCTTTAGAACATTGGCGCATCATGTGGCGCATCGACTCCCTGACGCGTCTCTCTCTTCAGTTATTATAGAAGCTTTGGTTGGTTTTTGGTTTATCTTCCACACCGTCTCTCTCTCTGTGGCTCAAAAAGCCTCACTGCTTTGACTTGTCTCGTAATGCTCGCAGCAGCACATTGACAGACCGACTGCTTGTTGGAGAGGAGAGGAGGAGGAGGGAGAGGAGGGAGGAGGAGAAGAGGACGTGAGGAGCGAGAGAATGAAAAAAATCCCCATCTTCCGACTGGCAGGCGCACTAACGGAGCGAATTCTTTCAGGGCTTGTTTTTTTTCTCTTTTTTTGGTTGGGTGGGGGGGGGGGGTATCGAGTCCCTTTTCACCCTCCTCCTCCCCCCTCTCAGTGTTGCCAGGTTTTGTGAGAGGAATAAGAGCAACCAGGTCTGTGAAAACAAGCCCAAAAGAAGCGACCACGTGAGCAATTTTTAAATCTATATTTGTCAGCTATTTGGAAAATAGCCCATCTACAAACTTGTAGATCTGCTATTTTCAAAAAGAGTTTTTGGAGAAAAAGTGAAAAATGTGAAATATTTTTGAAATATTCTAGCAACACAAGTCTGGTACAGGGGTCCCTCTCTGGCACAAAACATTTTCAGATGGGGGGGTTAGATGACAAATACATATTCATTTGGGGGTCCTTGACATATATTTGAAAACCACTGGTTTTAAATATATATATATATATTTTAAAACAAGCCCAAATAAGCAACGACACTTTAAAGAAACAAGCCCAAAAAACTGCAACCCGCAGCTGCCAATATTTACAAGCAACTTTACAGAAAAACAAGCCCAACAGTCGCTTATAATAAGCCGACATGGCAGCCCTGCTCCTCACTCCGTGTGGCAGCTTACAGAATTGCCCCCCCCCCCCCCTCCCTCCCTCCCTAAGACAGACAGACACGCAGGGAAAGCTCGGACCCCCGGACTCCCTATATCGCTCTATTCTGCCTCTTCCCAACGCAAAGACGCCCCCCCCCAATGGCCAGCACAATGAATTGAAGGCTCTTTTTCTTGGAAGAGCAAGAGCGCCCTCAATGCCTTCACTGAGCATCACACACTGACTATAGGCTGTAATACAGTCAGCTGGCACTTGCTCTCCACTAGGATCCAGAGAAAACTTCAGGGGAAAACCCTCAGCTGAACATTAATGACTCTGGTTTTTAAACAGTACCATATTGAACGGGGGTCTTACGGGGGTTTAGTGGCAACAACATCATGTTGATTTCATTATCACTCGTCTCAGAAGCGGGAGTCTTTCTGTCCAGTCTAAACAACAAGGGAATCCACTTTGCTCTGCGTGGGTCCGGGCCCGAGCCCGGGCCCTCCCTTCCCCCCTCACCCCTCTGGTCGCCTGACATTTAGCTGGGGAAGCATGGCCCGAGTCCTCCTGGCTCCCAGTCCCAACACTAACACTTCAAAGTGGTGTGTTCAGCTTGATGAGGTGCAGGACAGCCTAGGTGACATGCCCGCTGAGGGCCACACACACAAAGTGTTTACACTGGGGCCCCAGCCGCCAAGAACACTGACACTGATGCACAGGCTCTCTCTCCCCTTCTCTCTCTCTCTCCCCCCCCCCCCCCCCTTCTCTCTCTCACACACACACACACACACACACACACACACACACACACACACACACACACACACACACACACACACACACACACACACACACACACACACACAGAGGGGGCAGACTGAAGGTGAAAACTATGGCTGCACTGCCCCCATGTGGTGCAGCGGGTACATGTTTACAGCCTGCTTGTCACAGGTGGTTTTAGCATACATGACAGTGTGTAACTTGGAGTTAAACAAACCATAGGATAATCTCCTCCAGTCTGCAATCCTGGCGTTTTGGAAAGCTACGCTCAGGGAAGAACAACAAAGCATGGGGCTTCTCAAGCTACTGTGCAAAAGAAATTGGAACCAGCACACCATTCTACTATAAAACACGTGAGTATTATCTAGGGCTGTCTCCTCATAGTCGAATCGGTCAGTTTTATCGAGCAAGACTTTGTTAGTCGATTAGTAATTCTTTAAATGCTTCTTTCTATGCTTATTATTTCTTGCTTAATGATTCGCAATCAATCTCAATGGACCCGACTCCGGATAAGCGGTTTAAGATGGATGGATGGAGATCTCAATCGATTATAGTCGATAAATGTCTATGACTGTTAGTCGACAACAAAGAGGGCAGCCGTATAATTATTTATTTTATTTATAACTTGGACATACGTGGGAGCACATGCTGGCTCAGGGTGCCAGGCGAGAGAAAGGTTTAACAGAAAAGTGAGACTTCATGAGCCCAATCCAGTATTGTTTTGAACATTCACATTAGGGTAATATTCATTATGAAAGAGTTTGATGTGTAGAAGATTCAAAAATACAGATCTGTTTTACTGCAATGTTTTACAACAATTACTAAAAAATCAATAAAGCCCCAAAATACAGCAATTCAAAAATAGCTTATCTGTAAGTTAGACCCTTCTATCAAGAACTGAGGCAATGAACCCGAGCCCTGGTTCGCAATGTGGGGTCTGAGGACCCCCAAGGGTCCTTGAAGGGGTTCCAGGATGTCCCCACCTAAAAGATAGGAACCAAATGGTCCCTTATGGGTCTGTAACTCTGAGAGTGTACAAATGGAACCAAATGGACCCTTAAAGAGATAGTTCACCCCCAAAATGACTTTTTTTCCTATCGATTACTCACCCCATGGAGACTTGAATTCATGGAGATTGTTTTGTTTTTGTCGTATTCCTAAACCTATAATTTGATGACCGGTGGCAGCACCGGTAGGAGACTCAAAGTGTCAACTTTGAGTCTCCTACCATTAGCATCTTTCCGCCAGTAATCAAATAGTTGGCTTAGGGTTATGCGACAAAAACAAAACAAAATCTCCATGAATTCAAGGGGGTGTGTAATTGATAGAAAATAAGTCATTTTTGGGGTGAACTACCCCTTTAAGGGTCCAATTCGTTCCATATGTGCACTCTCTGAGTTAAATCAAAACTGACGTTTTACAATGTGGACTGGGGTCCCAGATTGAAAAAGTAATATCAAATGTGGGTCCATGACCCAATGCTTATCAAACTGAGGGTCCTTGAGAAGGAGAATCACTGACCTAGAGAACAAAAACATGTCCCCACTGATATTTATTATTTTTGGTTGCACCCATCCATCACTGACTGGGCCTTTTAATGGAAACTTCCAAATAAAAACAAACTCAACAACACAGCATAGCGAGGGACAGAGTGAAAAACAAGCACATATATAGCAAAAGAGAGAGGGAGGAGAGAGGAAGGTGATAGGAAAGGGTTAAGGACAGGAAGAGGAGAGAGAAAAGAGAGAGAGAGAGAGAGAGAGAGAGGCACATGCCGAGTACGACGGTCAAGCAAGCAGAGGGCTTTTTGCAAACAGCAACGAACTGTGTTCTCTGCAAGAATTTAAATTGAACGTTGCAAGAGCCAAACGAGAATTGACCACAGAGGAGACTGGAGAGGTTTTCACAGAGAGGGGAAAGACAGAAAGAGAAAGGAGGGTGGGGGGGGGAGACAGCAAGTAAACACCAGAAAAAAACAAGAGAAAGAATTCAGGGAAACAAAAGGCAAAGTCCAGCAAAATGGGAGATGAAGTCGTCTCTGGGAGTGTGTGTGACCTCGGCGGGCCGCTTGACGGAGCGGAGCTAAACGTAGCGGACGAGGGTCGACTGCTGTGGAGATGACAGCACACAGGCAAACGTGGAGTGTTCTTTTAACACTGGACGTGTGAGGGTCCATTTTGACATTTTCGGAGTGAAAAGAACTCTCTGGATTTTGCTGTGCTGTACAGAGGAGAGGAGACAGCATGAGAGAAGCCTTCTGGCCTGTCCGTGAAATCTGCCTCTGTGTGTGTGTGTGTGTGTGTGTGTGTGTGTGTGTGTGTGTGTGTGTGTGTGTGTGTGTGTGTGTGTGTGTGTGTGTGTGTGTGTGTGTGTGTGTGTGTGTGTGTGTGTGTGTGTGTGTGTGTATGAGTGAGTGAGTGAGTGAGAGAGAGAAAGCGAGGGGAAAGCAAGAGTTCAGACAGACATTGAGTGGTGGAAAAGAGACACTGAGATTGTGTGGAGAAAATTGTGTGAGTTCTGTGAAGTCTCAGGAGCAAGCAAGTGCCTCTCTCTTTCTCTCTCCTGGCTGGGAGCGATACAGAGACCATGCAAACACGTTTGTGTATGTGTTTGGTTTGTGTGTTCATATCAAAGGAAGTGGCCATCTTTTCCTTAACATCATCAATACACTTGTCCAGCGGCGTTCAGCTGGATACCTGACTGCTTCTTACAAAGACGGCTAACACCACTTCATTTGAGCATACAGTAAATGCGAACACGTCTTGTGACACACTTCCACGTTTAAAACGGCAGTAAACCCTATTCTGGGCATGTCATTATAGGTGATAATTTATAGGTGAAATATTCAAACAGCGAAGATAGCTGATCTACAATCTCGCAATTTTAGCTATTCGTTGTACAACAAAGTATATAGGTCCCGAGTGGTTTACCACATGAACCCTAGCGTCCCTATTCTGGGGGCGGACATTTGGTTAAAATCTAGGCTCGCAACATGCCGCAACATGTCGCAATGTGGAGCAAAGCATCGCAATAGGGCATGTTGTGAGCTTGTACATAAGCTAACGAGGCGGACCAAGTATAGACCCCTGGGGGACGTCGGTTAACTAAGTATATATGGCACTAGCTGTCACATGGGCGGACCACCTCAGAAACGTAGACCTCTACGGGGACCTACCGCGGGTCACAGACAAGGTCAGGGAGAGAAGGATGAGGCTGGCTGGGCACTGCGCCAGGCACCCATCCCTAGGCACAGCCTGGCCGGGAAAGAGGCGCACCACCACCTACGTAGATACACTGCGGCGCGACAGCGGAGCTAACAACACTACGGCGCTCAAGACCCCCGATGCTAGACAGGAGGGTGTGGAGGGCAGAGAT